>NC_090445.1:1693553024-1693755524 GCF_031143425.1 Pleurodeles waltl
AATGAAGGCTGTGGGGACAGGCAGCCAGACGATGGCGAAGTACTTTATCCGACAGGGCAGCACTGCAAGTAGCGCTGCCCTCTGGATACAGAACCCTTTTTCCGCCAGGCTTTCCATGCCAGGGAAAGGCTGGTGGAAGGGGTGCTCCAGGGCATGGGCAGTGCAGGTGCCCCCGTGCAGTGCCCCGGCGAGCAGGTCACAGCCCGATTTACGGGCAGTGATCTGCGCGACAGGTGCTGCTGCAACCGCCGCACAGCGGCATTGGCGGCGGCTCCTTGTGGAGCCGCAGGCAATGTCCTGGCCCTGCATTCTGCTGGGCTCGGGCACACCACCAGTCAGACAGGGAGGATGGCCGCCTGCTGAACGTAGCTGCACTGGGTGTCGGTTTCTCCAAGGCCTGGGGGCTGCGGATGCAGTGTGTCTTTTAGGCATCGGATATCTATGTCCGGAGCTTCGCAGTCAGGGGGGTCCTCGGGATTACCTCTGCAGGCTTCGTGGTAGAGAGGTCAACCCAGGGTGGGCATTTGCTCACAATCGCCTGGAGACCCTCTCGTGCTGGGTGGCCCACCTGGGCACGGACCGTGGGCGTCAGGTGCACAGGGGTCAGGACTCACTCGTCCGGAGTGAGCTGGGAGGCCTTGGTTGAAGGTTTTTCTTAGACAGAGCTGTGGTCCTCTGGAGTTATTGGTCCTTTTGGGTGTGGGGCAGTCCTCTGGAGTTGGGCAGAGGTCACTGGCAGAGGTCACTGGTCGCTGGATGCATCGCTGGTCTTTTGCAGGTTCTTTGAAGCAGGAGAGAGGCAGGTAGGGCTGGGGCCAAAGCAGTTGTTGTCTTCCTTCTTCTCTGCTAGGGGTTACAGCTAAGCAGTCCTTCTTCTTCTTGTCAGGTCTCCAGGAATCTGGTGAGTTGGGTTTGGAGAAGCCCTTAAATACAAGATTTAGGGGCATTACAGGGGTCAGAGGGTAGTAGCCAATGTCCACTGTCCCGGAGGGTGGCTACACCCTCCTTGTGTCCACTCCCTTTGGGGAGAGCGGCACATTCCTATCCCTAATGGTCCTTGTCCTCCAAACCAAGATGGAGGATTCTGCAGGGAGGGTTTCACTTCAGCTCTGGATACCTTAGGGGTGGTCCCAACTTAAGTGGTCACTCCTTGTTTTTGCTACATTTCCCACCGGACTTGCTGCCAAAAAATGGGGCTTTTTCCGGGGAGCGGGCATCTCCACTAGCTGGAGTGCCCTGGGGCATTGTAACATGAGGCCTGAGCCTTTGCGGCTTACTGCTAGGTGTTACAGTTCCTGCAGGGGGAGGTGTGAAGCACCTCTACCAGAGCAAACTTTGTTTCTGGCCTCAGAGGGCACAAAGGCCCTCACCCCATGGGGTCAAAAACTTGTCTGCTAGTAGCAGGCTGGCACAGACCAGTCAGTCACACACTAGAGGGTTGGGTAAAATACATGGGGCATCTCTGCGTGCATTTTTTAATAAATCCCACACTGGAATCAGAGGGGGTTTATCGTGCTGAGAAGTTTGATTCCAAACTTCCCAGTACTCAGTGAAGCCATTATGGAGCTGTGGAGTTTGAAATGTCAAACTCCCAGACCATGTGCTTAATATGGCCACACTGGACTTACAATGTCTAAGAATGGACTTAGCCACTTTAAGGGCATATTGCTCATGCTGCTATGCCCTCACCTGTGCTATAGCAAACCCTGCCTAAGGCTTGTAAGGCCTGCTAGAGGGGTGGCTTACCCATGCCACAGGCAGTGTTTTGTGGGCATTGCACCCTGAGGGGGATGCCATGTCGACTTTGCATTTTTCTACCCACCAGCACACACAATCTGCAATGGCAGTGTGCATGTGTTTGGTGAGGGTCCCTTAGGGTGGGATAACACTTGCTGGACCCTCCCTGGTCACAGGGCCTTTGGTACCACTGGTACCTTTTACAAGGGACTTATATCTGTGCCACAGGTGTGCCAATTTTGGAAACAATGGTACATCTTTAGGGAAAGAACACTGGTGCTGGGGCCTGGTTAGCAGGTTCCCAGCACCCTCTCAATCAAGTCAGCATCAATATCAGGCGAAAAGTGTGTGTGTGTTGAGGGGGATAACTGTAACAATTGCCAGTTTCCTTCATTGTGTCTTTCTCCGGTTTTAGTAGCAACACCATTGAGTCTCCCATAGCATAGTGGGGAGGCTCCCTGATGTGAGCGTTGTCTCGTATAGTTGAAGTAATTTTGGTCCCGGCGCACTTTGAAAAATCTTTTGGAATTCGGGTGGGAGGCCCTCCATCCCCGCCGATTTACCAGAATACAAAGACGTTATTGCTGCATTCACCTTTTGAACTGTAAGGGTGTTATCCAGGTCCTTCCGTCCCTTCAGAGATAATCTAGGGAGGAGTGCTGACTCCAGGAGGACACACAGGTCAGCAGGTGGGACTTGCCTGGGGTTTATACACACCTGCGTAGTTAGAGGTGAGAGTACTGTGAATTGCCTGTTCTATTTGAAGAAGGCCCCCCTCTGGGGTTCAGCGAATGGTCACTAGTGACAACATAGTCTCCCAATTTAGTAACCATGCTAGGAGCCTACATGGGTGTTCTCACATGGAATTTATTCCGATGGAATATGCCATGTTGTCAAGGCAGCGGAGGCACTCTAGGAATCTGGCCTCCATTTCCCAAAGAGAGGAGGAGGCGAGGATCTGCAGTTGCCCGCCTGTCTAGCTCTATATAGTCTCACCCGGTTGTGTCTAGGTCACAGAACAGAATAGACTTAGCTCCAACCAGCACCTGTATGCATTCCCCTCGAATTACTGTCTTAAAGGCCTCCCATTCTATTGCTGGAAAGGAAGCCGTGCCTTCCTTAAACTTGAAGTAATTGTGTATTGGGTCATTTTTGGCCTTGAAAGTGGTCTGTTTTCCTTAAACTTGAAGTAATTGTGAATTGGGTAATTTTTAGCCCTGTGTAATGGTGTGTCTTCCTTAAATTTGAAGTCATTGTGAATTGGGTAATTTTTGGCCTTGCAAAATGGTGTGTCTTCAAGGGTAAAAGGTTGTAGCAGTCAAGTTGGGACTGGGGACACTTTTCTTCCCCATTGTAGGCCTAGCAACAGAGTGTGGCAGTCAGAGAGTTCTCTACCCAGGTAGTCTGGTGTCATGATAAAGAGGCAGAGAGAATGCAGCATACTACATGGTCAAGGCGTGCATAGAACTTGTGAACTGAAGAATAAAAGAAATAGAGCCTGGCATTTGGGTTTTGATGGCACCAGAAATCTGACTGGGCCCACTGATGGAACCACAGCTGTAGGATTTTAGCTGTGGTAACTGTAGGGGCCATGGGGAGTGGCAGGAGGGGCCGATCCAGAATGGGGTTTAATAAGTGTTAAAGTCCCCTCCCAGGAGTCAGGAAATGTGTGCTTATTTACCTAGACTAAGGAATAACCACAGGTGCTGAGATTGCTCTTTGTTGAGGCCATATACACTTCCTATCAGGATTTGATTGCCATTCAGGCATGCTTCGAGAAGGATATAACTACCCTCTGGATCTTTCTCCTGTGACAACGCCTCAACTGGTGTCCCTACGCACACCCAGATCAGTGTGCTTCTGCTATATACCGAATAATTGGCTGCATATCCCTGACCCCTACACCGCTTCTGAAGCAGGGTCCTCTTGATGTGAGTAATATGTGATTCTTATGGCAGCACTATGTGTACCCCCTTCCTTTTGAGAAAGGTATGAATACAACAGGGTTTGGCTGGAGGTTGCATCCCTCGAATGCTCCTCGATATGACATAGTAAGACAAGGGTGTCATAAGTTTGGAGTGAGAATCCCTCCTCATTGTTCCCATTTGGAGGTTTGTACGGCAAGGGGTAGTGGAGAGGGATTAGTGGGGAGACCATGAGGGTAACAGCAAGATAGGGCCATGAGAAATGATGGCATGGAACCAAATGAGCAATTAACAACAATAACCTGCAGTACAATGGGCAAAAAGGCAATGGTCATTTGCCCAAACAACAAGTCCAGTACAGGGAGGGGTGAAACAGGGAAGGAGTTATGCAAGGATGTCCCATGGCTCAGCCATTACTCAAAAAGTCTGACAGTTAAAAGGGTGGCCAGGGAGACATACTGGCCAGGAGGATGGGCAGTGCCGGTGCCCTGGATTTGGGAACTAACAGGGTATTTTGGCATGGTGCTATGGATTAGACTATTTCAGCTATCCAGGAACTGCCCTCCTTGGGCACGGCTGAGGAAGAATTTGAATGCTGCCACTTCCACAGCAGATTGACGGCCTTCACAGACATGCTCAGGTGAAGGTGCAACCTGATGCCTGTAGATGTCCGGGTTGGCTCTGCCGCACCCATCGGCCCGGGCCACTCCACTGGGAGGGGTGGTTTCAGCGGTTCCCCTGTGGAGTGAACCCCACATCATGGACTCCAGCCAGTATCAGGCCTCAGACAGCTCCATGAAGAAGAATGACTTATTTTCGTGAATAATTATTAATTTGAAGGGGAAAAGAAGGGCATATTGAAGGCCCAGGTCTCTCAGTTTACGTTTTACCCCTAGAAAGAGGCTCATTGGTGTTGGACCTCCAGGGTGTATTCCAGAAAAAGGAGAATCTGATGGTTGCCACTGAGGATTGGGGGGATCTACGAGCCACCTTAAGGACTGCATTGTGATCCTTGAAGTGCAGGAGTTTGGCAACTATCGGACATGGTGGGGTTTCTTGGGGGGGAAAATTTTGCCAGGACCTTGTGAGCTTATTCAATGAAGAGGAATGGAGGAAGCTCCTCCATTAGTTTAAATTTCTTGAAGTACAGTTCTAGATGATTTACCGTGTTGGGGCTCTCAGTGCCCTCGGGGAGGGTGTGATACAAATATTAATACGTCTCGCTCTCCCCGCTGTGTCCTGGGCTCACATCCTCAGGAATTGTACTTCCTTCTTGAGGTGCCATAGTTGATTCTGGAAGTCTGATGCCTGAGGTTGCAAGTCGGCTAAAGATCTCTCCACAAGAGTCACCCACTCAGATAACTTTTTTTGATCCTGCCAGAGAACGTTAATGTCCACGGAGACTATGGCCCTCATTACAACCCTGGCGGTTGGTGTTAAAGTGGCGGTAATATCGCTAACAGGCCGGCGGTAAAAAAAATGGGATTTGGACCCTGACGGTTACCGCCATCCAACACCGCCACTTTAACACACTGACCGCCAGGGTGGTAACAGCTGCTGGGCTGGAGACTTCAGTCTTCAGCCCGGCGGCCGTCACATTCCCACCCTCGGGGTTACGACCAGGTCTGCCACCATAGTTTTCGAGGTTTTTGTACCACCACGAAAACCATGGTGGTAGGCACTATCAGTGCCAGGGAATCCCTTCCCTAGCACTGATAGGGGTCTCCCACACCCCCTCCTCAGAGCCCTCCCCCACCCACTCCTGCCCCCCACACATATACACACCCACAAGCGCACCCATATACACACATGCACACATGCATACCCGCCTCCACCTACGCATGCACACATACATACCCATACACCACAACACACACCAACATACCTTGTCACACACACATGCATCCACAACACACAACACTCACAATCACACATTCACACATGCATCCAACGCGACTCACACCCACATGCACGCATCCCAAAACATACGCCCACCTCCCCCACAACATACACATAACACCCCCCTCTCCGGTCGGAGAACCCGACTTACCTGCTTGCAGGGGGTCCTCAGGCTGGAGATGGTCCACGGCGCTGCTGTCAGCAGCAGCGTCCGCCAGCAAAACACCACCAGGCTGTATCATTGCTCATGGTACGGTCAGTAGTGTTTTGCTGGCGTGGCGTTGCTGCCGTCAGCAGCACCGCCTTACTGCCATCCGCCGCCATGACTGGCGGAATACTGGCGGAATACCGTTGATGGTCATAATACGCATTGCCGGCTGGTAGCCACAGCGGCGGTATGTTGGCGGCAGTCGCTGTGGCAGTAGGCGGTCAATACCTTCAATGTTGTAATGAGGGCCCATGTCTACTTTTGTCTGCAGTCACACCGTGGAGGTCTCATTCACTGCCATGATGGTGCCTAGTTTCTTCTGCTGTGGGGTATATCCCGCCCCACTCCAGGAGTTGCACGGGGGATCTCATGGGTAGCACCATCGTTCCAGCCGGTTTTGTTCTGTCCCTCTCACCGAGATGGGGTGGAATGTTGTGTAATTTGGGCTTGCTGGCCACACTACTTGAACTGGACTCTGAGATGGAGCACCTCCAGTCGCTTGGGTCAGGACCCCCTTTACAGGTCTCTATTGGCGAGAATCACTGAAAGGCTTGTCCGTGGCTGATCCCATCCTTGGGGGCACTAGTGGCTATGTTGTTAACTGTAGAGGAAGGAGGGGGAGCAGATCCCCACCCCAAGGCCGGAGTCCAGGCCTTTTGCTTTGGAGGTCCACTTGCCTCATCCTAGGAAAGTATGTCAGTGTAGGGCAGCAAAAACAGCCCCGAATGGAGTTAGTTTGGAGATGGGGGTCCTCGAAGGGCAGCTAGAGGCCGCCCCATCCCCAGCAGTTCTGGGCCATTTCCCAGTGGTACAAGGCTCAAACTGAGTTTTCACTGGGCATGAGGTGTGGGGCCCACTTTCCCCATCCCAGGAGACAGAGGTAGCATGAGCAGCCCTGATGCAACCGAGCGGTGGTCACTCTGTGAGCGGCTGAGACATGACCCCTCCCTTGGGCTCCCGGGCCTGTCCCTGGACAGGCAGTATGCGGCTTTAAGTATCTTGGGGGCAGAGACTCCTGGGAGGTCAGATGGTCCTGGCAGTGTCTCTCATCCTGCCTCCCATGTCTGTCCCCCAGGGCAGAGAGGAGGGAGGCAGCCCCAGGAAGAATAGTGGCCATCACCCCATGTTAGGGCCATGTTAGCAATTGGGTGGGTTCCATCTGCTTGCTCTATGAAATAGCACTAAATACAGAATTAGTATTCTCACATAATTCAAGTGTAATCGTGTGGAATTCTTAGTTAATTCCACATGATTCACAAATTATGCCCACCCCTAGAATTAACATCTGTTCTTCTCTATCTGTATACTTTTTTGTCCATCTCCCTTCTCTCCTTCCCCACTTTTTCTTTCTCACTTCTTTGTTCTTCTCTTCATTTTTTATTTTTATTTTCATTCTTTCTCCCCTCTCTCTTTTTCTTTCATTTCTATTTCTTTTTTCCCTTTGTCCTACACTTCTATCTCCACCTATTTTTCCCCATCTTTCTTTATCGTGCTCTCTCACATTCACTTTCTTTTTTGCTCTCTCTCTGAATTATCAAAGAACACCTTAGCAGGCTATCCATAGGTGAGCCTCTTTCTTGCTGAGTATGATCACTCCAAAGTGGTGAACCTCGGTAACACCTAGCCCACCTGCAGGCGGAGAGACTGGGCAACAGTTTGAGGCTGTGTGTCTGTTGCTACACTTCTAGGGTGTGTGTGTATGTGTGTGAGTGTGCGTGCACACACGTGCACACTGCATGACTTGAACACTGGGAATAAAGTAGGGCCCATATAAAAATTATATATATATAGATATATAAAAACAATTTATATAACTTACATAACATATAAAATTATATAAATCATATATATATATATATATATATATATATATATATATATATATATATATATATATATATATGTGTGTGTGTATATATATATATATAAACATATATATATATATATATATACATGTATATATTTATATATATACGTATATATATATATATATAGTAGCAGTTTTAGTTATAGTTATGTGAAGTAACTATACCTCGCACCCTAAGGTAACTATAAATCGCGCCCCCATCATGCACTGTTTTCTCCTCAATAATTTTACTGCAAATATATTGATATTCTCCATGATGTTATCAAAGATGTTGTGATTGTTATAATATGTGGGGAAGTTAGCAGTGTATGGCGAGGCCCTGAGTTGTAGTTACCTTAGGGCACATGTTATACTTACTTCATAACTGCTGAGTTTCTATGGGTTTCTGTTTATAAAGTCAGATCCTAACCATAATGTCTTTGTAACCTTTGTGTTTTTTTTAGGTGAATTTCTATGTTTTTTTAAATTCTATTTCCTAACTACAGCATCCCTGTAACCTTTGGATTTTAGGTTAATTTCTCTGTTTTATTAACTTAAGGTAATTGTATCTACTAATACAACCACCGCCGTGACCAGAGAGGTTCGGCCACCGGGCCCTGCAGCCAACCACCTATATTATTTTTAAAAACCTTTTTATCCTGAAATGACAACTTTTAATTTCTAGTAAATACATATTCACTTCCGAGACATAATATTTCATTTTCACATGTACTTCTGTAAGACTTGGCTAGAGGCCCATCTAACACCATCTTATGCCTTATTTGCTGCCAATAAGCCCTCATTATGAGTTGGCTGGAATTGGATGCAGGCCCACAGGGAGATGGGGCAAGATCTCTGATTCTGGCAAGTATCCCTGCATCACATTACAGTTGTTCTGAGTATTGTTTCTCCAGAATGTTGAATAACTCCACAAACAGGGAAATGCCAGTTCCTTTACCATACATTTTGATTCATTCTAGGATGAAAAACATGGCATTGTCTACACCCCCTATGCTGCTGCTGTGGTTCAGAGGGGCCAGGCTATGGTGATGCCCTAAACAACTGCAGTAGCAAAGTGATGGGCAGCGTCTCTCAGCTTGGAATTATCCAATCTGGAAATTACAGACCCAACAATTCTGAACCCGGAGACACTCATAATTGCAGGGAGCATAATTTCACCTGGAGTTTTCACTCTGGGTGGAATTGCATCAGTCGCAATGGGTGTTCAAGCCTGGAATTACCTCTATTGTGACAGGGCCAGTAATATTCCAAGGTTGTCATAGATAACCATCATGCCATGAGTGGCCCTCTGTATGCCAAAAATAATTATCAACAATATCCAGGACAGCATATGGTCTAGGAAGACACCATCCTGCCATAGCCTCTCACAAAATGGTAGGAATTACCATGAAATAAGTCATGAGGGGACAAACTGCTTACCACCAATATGCTAATGCCAGCAGCCAACCAGAATTTGCTCACATTTATATACACACTTGCCCACATAGAGTCGAATACAGTCACTCACTCTCTTACACACACACACACACACACACACACACACACACACAAACACACAGTCTCTCTCTCTCTGTCTCTCTCTCTCTCTTGCAAATGCACACAAACATTTCATGGCATTTTTGATTACCCTTTAGGGCCAGTGGAGTATAGGGGAACCTCATAGAAGAGAAGAACGGAATCCCAGGTCTAAGAGACCTAATACGGCATAATGCTGGTCTATGTGTACCAGCTTTGTGAGCACTTTGGAAGGGCCCGGGGCCCAGATTTACTAAGATGCTTCATTTGGTGCAGCCTAAACGCCATATTTTTTTTTCTTTCGGATTTACGGGGCCATGCAAAGCCCGATTTGCATGGCTTTGTGTTGCATTGTATAATAAAAAACGTAATGCAATGCAGAGCAAAGCACTCGCTGCCTTTCATTACCTTGCATCAGGTAGGCATTACATGGGTGGAGCAGGGGCATTCTGGGTATCCAGCCATGGATTTTGATGAAACTCATATTTACAAAGGTTTGCCACTATGGATTTGCCCCACAATGGTGTGCCTACTCGAGGCTGACAATACAAATCAGGAGAGTTCTCCTCACCACTTCCTCCTTGCATGTGTGCTGCCTTTCTGCAATTACACAAAGAGGAATAAGCCTGACAGGATTGTTTTTGAGCAGGGAGATAGTCCTTCCCTCATAAAAACTATAGTGATCTTAACACAGACACCCCTGTGCCATGGCGACGGGGGTGTTTGCATTGGCACTTGGCAGCCCAGAGTGTGCCAGGGCAGGGAGAGAGCTGAAATGTGCCATATCTTGTAAAAAATGAGAAGTTCTGCTCTCTCCCTTTCATGCAACACTGCAGAGCAACTTCTCTTGAGCATCGCGTTGCATGACATCTGGCCCTAGTTTTTAGTTGTTAATAGTATGCTTACTGATAGACACCCAGAAATGAAAGGATTCACGACATTTCAAGCATATTTTAAAGATAGCGCAACTGAGCAGCAACGCAGCAGATGTGGGCCAAAAATCCAGTATCAATCCACCATGCACAGTGAACACCGTGGGTGTTTAATCTCAGAAGTGAGGGTCAGATGTACGTACATTGCATTTGCTAAAAGCGGCCTCAATTTGCACAACGACTTTTACCAAATCCAATGGTATTTTGTGAATCGACCAATCTAGTAATAGGTTGGTTTGTAAAATGGTTGCAAATTGTGATCCACTACAATTTGCTGCCATCACTGGGATGGTAGATTTCTGGGATTCAGCAGACTACCATGTCTTTGGTCTCCAAATGATGATCTCCATGAGATCTTCAAATTACCCACACACCAGTGTGATTGCCATGGACCACTTGCTTCCTGGTGCTTGTTTCCAATCAATTTACACTAATGTCCCAGCTTAATGGTATGTGTTCTTACTTACAATTACTTGTGTACCCCGTTCTGCATTCAGCGGTACATAAAGGGGGAATACAATTTCCAGAGAAGGGCGGGTTTCACACAAATCATTTTAACAGGCTGGAACTGTCCTGTCCTCTGTAAAATTTAGCTTGGATATAGAGGTTTAATTGGAGCCCATGTAATTGCTAGAGCAAAATTGGGCAATGAACAGTGACTATTCAGTGACAAAGTGGGTCATGTGGGAGTTCCCATTTTGCAAACTACTGCCTGTCTGCGTCGGTCCTACCTGAGATGTGCCCTTTCCAACCAAACCACCCCTTGATATTTTGATTAATGAGGCCATGCCTTCTAGACCATGTAATCCTGGCTTGGGTAGCATCATGTGAGGTATGTGTGAAGTACTGAATACATTGTGCTGCAATACAAATGCAACCAGATATTCATTGCTCTTCCATGTTAGCAGGTTTAACCTGAGTTATCAGCTTTAACCCTGGTTAGAGAGGGGCTAGGGGCATTTAAAGGTGGGGTCAACTTGGTCTACTTATAAGTAGGTTGGCTAGAAGACTACTCCTGCTAGGCAATGCACATGACACATCACCTTTAAGTAGTAATTGTTTCACAATGAGATGAAATGAGAAAATGGAGAAAATGCGATGAATATTTTTCTGTTGAGCAATTCAAGCGCTCCTGGGTGCTTCATGAAACCACAATGTGTATCCTCAAGGCATCTGTTCAAAGAAGGGCTAGAAAGGATGCACTGCTCAGAGAGGATTCAATCCATACCTCTTGCCTTCCAAAATCTCTTTAAAACTTTCTGACAACAGCGACAATCCCTGTTTTCTTTACCAACCCAATGTTGTAGTGTTGGAAAGTCCTACAAATTTTACTAGATTGTAGTTTCACATTTCAAGTTTGAAACATAGGCCAATAGTTGCCGCTGTAAGCACCTCCCTGGCAGACTCAAACTCCATCCTTACTTTCCTTATGTTTTGTGTTCCCCAGCTGAGTTTTTTGGTCCAGTGTTTACACTATGAGGCACAGGACTTATTTTGTTAAATTTAGTTAGGTTCCTTGAATGAAATTTAGTGCTTGACGCAGAATTAGCAGGGAAACATAGGGAAAAAATCTATGGCCACTTCAGACAGTCCCCGGCCTTGCCCAATGGCGCGTGTGCTGAAGGTGAGCACCCACTGGGCACATGTTGATGCTCACAGTTTTGAGTGCTCATTTCTTGGTGGAGCTACAGCACCATTGCTCTACTTTGAGCTTGAGCTAGTGCTGCTCATTGTGATGCTGCTGTTTAGTGCCTGATGTGCTCATTGGCACCAGTCCTGGCTTCCCATCAGCTCATGCAACTCAGCCCCAGATGGCAGCCAAGCTGGGCTCGCACTGCATTGCGACGGATTTCTGTTTGATTAACATCTGCGCTCCACGCATCCTAACTGGGTCTGACGGAAGTCAATGGGCATGAGCAGGAGTCGGGATTTAATTGGTTTCCAAGGAAATTGCAATCAGAGAGGAGGAGACTTCATGCTGCACTAGCTCAGCAGTGACTAATGAGACTGCAAGTGGTCTGGGCTCCGGCTGCAGAAGGAGGACAGAGATAATGCACCTTGGGAGAGCGGGTTTGAACCAGAGGTCGAAGTGCATTGAAAGGCGTATGGGAACTGTGATGCTGCATACAGTAGGGGCGGGGTCAGTGAGAGTGGGGGTGGCTAAAAAAACAAAATATTCTGTAGTTTTCTTTGGTCTTTTACCGTCAGTTAGCTACTCATAAAATAACAAACAGCTTAAATGAAAAATAAACATAAAGGTTGTTACCTAGTGGGAAATGCACTATGGTACATTATGAAACCTCACTTAACTAATGCACTGCATAGGTCTGTGTGTAACCAGAAAGCCACAGAATAAAATCTTGCTTGGTGCAGTGGGAGTAGTGACTTGTGTACTTCTAGTGGTACAAGGTCACAGCCTGTGACAGATTGCACTGTGAATATATGTGTCATTATTGTAAGCTTGCATTACACAAAGTATAACTATTAGGTAGATTGCTACAAAAAGCTTTAAGATAAAATGGTGCTTCCAAAATATAGATGAGTTTCTTTTAAATTACTGCCCCTTCAACACCTCCAGGGGTATGAAGCACTATATATACATAATTACAATTAAAAGTAGGTACTTCACAGCTCAGTGGTTAACTCTTTGCACTACCACTCAAAAAGAATAAATCTTTTCATCACAAAGCTTCCATCAATTAAAGCCAGTACTGGCTTCCAACCATCCTTTACATTTGCAGATTACCCTTTGAATTTGCAGATTAACTTGTACCGCACATTTGCATTTCTTTCAGGCAAGCAGGCACCCTGGCAGGAAGGCTTGTTTAGCTGTCTGCCCAGCTTCGGTTTCACAGCACAGGAGACTCACTGAATGACACCTTAGCTAAACCATTTAAACTATTGTTATAACCGTCCTGGGACATTATTCTTTTTATAAAAAGTGGGGGAACGGTTTTTCATAAATCAAAGAACTATGAGCACGTCATGCCCCTCTGATCCCTCCCACTTCGACCTGTGGTTTTAATGTGCGAAAACTCCCACTTTTTTCACTTCTTTCCTCTAGTATTTGGAAGTCTGCTGTGTAGTGAGTCCTTCTAATAGACTTTGACACACTTTAGAGTCTGTTTAATTTGGATTATGAATTGCAACCAGTAACCCCTGCCTTTTAATATGAAGCCATCTGCCTGTGGACAGCTAGAGTAAGAGGCTCTCGGGAGGATGCAGTGGGGATGTACAGAAAGTGCATGTGGACTGTTCATGTTTTATGTGTGGATTATGGTGAGCATGGACTAGATTTGCAGTGTGTTGTTGTGAGGAGACACGGATCCATTTTGGATCTCTTGTGTGCGAAACATAAGATTGAGGATAACAAGAGCCTTCTAGTTGGGGTGTAGACCTTAGTGAGGTTCTTGAGGTACTCTGAAGTGGACAAAGTTTCTGTGAAACGAATGGGGGAGTCGAACATACCTTTGAAGTGTGGGAACAGTTCCTGCTCCCTTCATGTTTTATTCTTCTCCTAAAGGTGTTATCCTCAATAGCCCAAGCGGTAGCTGAGTGAGGATGTTCCTCCCTCTGTCGTACCTTCTTTTGTGTCTTTATTTTATGCCGCCCTGACAAGAAGTTCCCAAAACCACCTCTGCTTCCTTCTGACACTTGAGGACAAAGACCACAACTTGACCACTCTGGAAGCACTGCACAGTAGGTGGGAACTGCCTGAAACCAGTTTTAGAGGCTGACCTATGGATTCCAAAATCTATGTCTGTAAAGTGAAAGTACGTTTGTGGCAGAAAGCTCCAGTCAGTCCTAGGATCTCCCATTGTCAGTGGCATAGGTCCTAGACCAGTAGAGACCAAGAAAGACGTCTGAGCTCCTGCATTGTGGGTCGTGAATTCCAAATACCCTAGCAAGGTATTCGAACAGGAAATTAATAGTCCCTCATAGTGTAGGAACGTACTAGTTCTGCGTCCTGTAAGAAGAGCTGCCTTGAAACCACTGTGAGGTAGGAGCCCCCAAACTGCTAAGGAGAGGTGCTGGAGTCACTGCTGTAGGAAGAATAGGCTGCACAGAAGAGGGGGGCCATGGTAAGGTACAGGAAGTACTGAACTGAGGATGTTTACATTAAATATTTAGCATGAATTTAATTTACAATTAACTTTCATAAATATATATTAGAATGTGGCTCACATGATATGTAAAACACCTTCATATGAAAGGAATGTGACAGTAAATAGTTTTGGTTCTACCACCCATCTATAGGGGAAACTCATTACAGCATCAACCAAACTATACAGATAGACAATATACAAAATAAAGTCACTCACCAAAACAAAGTTTGGTCACTATGTTGTAAAATGTTACTTTGGTGCTCATTTTCAGGAACAGCTATTTGAGAATGTAAGAAATTGGGTTATTGGTTGAAAGGAGTGTCACCCCTTCTCAAGCAACAATCACAATCACTGTCATGGCGAACCACAGCAGTCATTAAATTAACCTGTGCTTAATCATCTGAAAGCTTGCACAGAAGCCGTCATGCTTAATGTAGAGGCAATGTGTAAAGTATTCATGACACACACAACGAGAAATAAAGTGAAAACACAACACAAGAAAATTGTCACACCAATTTAGAACAATGGAGCAAAATGTGATAGATTATTTAAAACCAAAAGTACAAAAATCCAGTCAGTAGAACCCAAGATGTAATTTCTAAGATTTAGGTAAGTATAGCGCCCAAATGCACTAAGTGCCACTCCTGGTTACCTGGTAATACTACACTGGGGAAAGTCACAAGTGCAAGCTGACCACATTGGAGTTTGGGCTGGATAGAGGGACAAGGTTAGTCCTACTAAAAGAGTTACCTTCTCAAAGTCTGGCACAAAGTGTCCAGTTTGTGAAAGATGAGGCCGCGAGGAGCAGGGAGAGAGTTGTAGACAGTTGTAGTGCAAAGATCCTGTAGTGTGTCACAGACGGTCATTGCTGGAGCTTGGAGATCACCATGGGGTGTCAACTCTGTAGGGAAGAGTGCAGATTTTGCATTGCCGGTCATCGCTGGTGGTCGCAGTAGCCTGAAGAGTCTGGTCTACCAGAGCTACGCACTGGCAGTTGTCACGGGTGGCAAGATCTTCACACGAATGGACCTGTTCACGGTCACTAAGAGACCAAAATTTTAGGATTTCACCTTTCCTTTACTGGACAATCTAAACAGATGCCAGCCAATGATCCAGGACCTGTCAAAGCACCTCTTAGGGATCAGGAACTCACTTCAACAGAGGCTAGCAGGGCTCAGGCAGGTGCAGTTAAAGGTCCCAGCAGGTCCAGTGAAGCAAGTAAGCTGTGTAGTTGCAGGGAGGCCTCTGGAGCTTGTTGTGACCCTGTTGCTCAGAATGGGAGTCTTTGACTCACTCTGCCTGGAATGAAGGGAGAAGGCCCAGTCTTTTTTCTGAGGGGGCAGGGCAAGCTTCGAGCAGCGGGCAGCCCTCTGGCAACAGGGCAGTCCTTCTTTTCTAGTAATCCACAGGTCGAGGATTTTACTGAAGTGTGGGCCTCAGGATCCAAGATATATATACTGGGCGCCAGCTTTGATGTGGGAGAAACTTCTGGAGTTCCACCCCACATATTGTTTTGTAAATTCCTTCCTTTCCCTGCCCAGTCCTCAAGATGCCTGGGACCACAAAAGACTAGAATGAAGGCCTTTGTGAGTGGGCTGAGGTAGCTCCTTTGAAGTGCAATTGTGGTAGGTGACAGCTCCGCCTCATCCATCCTGTCAGGGTGGCCCATCTATGCGAACACACTGTCCTCTTTTATGACACTGTCTGGGAGGAATACATAAAGGCCAACTACACCTAGTCACATGAGCCAGAACATAGGCTGCAGGTACCAAATGGTTAGGACAAGAAAATGTCAACTTTCTAAAAGTGGCATTTTTAGAATTGTGACTTAAAACAATTGACTTTGCTATCCAAGAGAATTTTAAATTGCAATTCTTTAGAGAGAAAACATGGCATTTCTAACTGTTCCCAAGCAAACGTTTTCACTTATGAAATGTAATAAGGTAAACCCCATGTTATCCTATGGAGGAGGGAGACCTTGCAGTAGTGAAAAAACAATTTAAGAGTTTTTAATTACTAGGGCATGTAAAACTTAAAAGTATATGTCCAACTTTTTAAATGCAATGTACCCTGCCCTGGCTGTTTAGGGCCTGTCCTAGGGATGAATTACATCTATTAAAAAGGAAGATGTATGCCGGGTAAAACATTTATTTTGACAAGTCTAATTGGCAGATTAAAACTGTGCACAGGCTGCAATGGCAGGTCTGAGACATGTTTTAAAGGGCTACTTAAGTGGCTGGCACGATAAGTGCTGCTGGTCCACTAGTAGCATTAAATTTACCAGACCTGAGTGATACCAAGTGATATCACTCTACTAGGGACTTATAAGTAAATTAAATATGCCAATTGGTTGTAAGACAATTCAATCATGTTTACAGGAGAGATCACAACCACTTTAGCACTGGTTAGCAGTGGTAAGGTGCACAGAGTCCTAAAGCCAACAAAAAAGCAGGAGAATTGAAGGCAAAACGTTTTGGGAGACCCTGCAGGGACGGCCAAGTACAATAGAGAAGAATAGGAAAGGTTTACAAGTAAAGGATCAACATCTTTGGCATGTTCAGAAAAACAGTCACTACCTGATACTGCTCCTCACCTGTAGTGATTGTTGAAAAAGTTGCAGATTGGGAGCAGTTGCTTCATTTATATACAGTACTCTGCCATGCTATGCCTGCCCATGCGCAAATAATGGCTACACTCCATTTGGTGGCTTCTGGGCCTTTTCAGATAGTCACTGTAAGTATTTCTTAGCGTCCAAAATGTACTGATCTGCATCACCAGCCAGGTACATCAGTTTAGGGCAATGTGTGGAAAAGTAATTATATGCAATTTCCTACTGTCCTCAGCTATTAGGCAACATTGATTGCAACCATGGGGCTCTTCAGTTACTCAACCACAAGGAACACCATTTCTGCAACAGACACCACTGGTACACCATCACTGTGCAAACGTGATGTTTATGCAGACTTTCCTGGAAGCATAGATGACAGCTATATATATTGACAGTCAACTCTTGCATGTCAGGTGGTAGTGGTGGGTCTGTGGTTCAGTGTTGTGTGGGTAATTAGTAAGTTGTAATAACACCCACTGGGGCTGCATTGCATCTGGGGGGTGGCATCTCAGACATGGTCACTCATTACTTCACTTAATAGACACAAATATCCCTAACAACGTCTGCATGAATGTATGGCTGATGTACTACATTTTAAATAGTCTCACAGGTATACAGGCTTTACCAGGATGAGTTTACCATGCATGCCCTTTATCTCACAGTTTTTACCATGCAGGTAAGTGCAAGACATAGCTTTTTACCTGTAAAATGCATCTTTTACAACACAGTAATTTACCACGCATGGAAACATTGGTTTTTTTAACATTATCATTGTTATTGCTATTTTTAAAAAGGGGGATAAAAGTGGCAGTAGAGGTAAAAGGAGGTAAGGGTGAATTTATGACTTAGTGGTGGGTGGTGATAAAGGGTGCTAAAGGTAATTTTAGGCTTTAGGTGTGGGTAGTGGTAAAGGAAGGTAAAGGTAATTTTAGGGTTTAGGGATGGGCAGAGATAAAAGCAGGTAAGTCTAATTTTAGCATTCATTTAGGGTGGGTAGAGTTAAAGGAAGGAATGGATAATGTCATGTTTTAGGGTTGGTTAGTGGTAGAGGGAGGTAAGGGTAATTTTAGGATGGGGTGTGGTGGGCAGAATTTTTGATTCCGCAGGCAGAATTGGAATAACACAGAATTACTAGTATATTCCACTGTTCTGCTGGTGGAATTAAATCTGTACTATAATGGCTTTAAACTGGGCGGGAAGAGGTAGCAGTCTCTCTATGGCTAACTTCAATCTGCAGTGATTTTAAAACATAGAGTAACTGCTCCCTCTTCCAGTCCTGTGCAGTGCCACTGCGTTGCAGTGCATACTCCTCAGCACCCTTACATAAGTATGTAAGGGGACTGAGTGCTATGCACTGGAGTGGATACCCTTCGGTGCCCTTACATTAGAATGTAAGGGCACTGAGAGGTATGCACAGCACTGGAGTGCCTACATTTTGGTTCCCTTACATAAGTATGTAAGGACACCAAGAGGTAGCCAATCCAATGCATACCCTTCGTTGCCCTAACATACTTCCTTGTGCCCCTACAAAAGTAAGGTCACTGAGTAGTATCCACTCCAATGCACACCCCTCGGTGCCCTTACATAAGTATTTAAGGGGACTGAGTGGTATGGACTGGAGTGGCTACCCCTTGGTGCCCTTACATTAGTATGAGCACTGAGGAGTATGCACTGCACTGGAGTGCATACATCTTGGTTCCCTTACATAAGTATGTAAGGGCACCGAGGGGTGTCCACTCCAATGCATACCCCTTGGTGCCCTTACATACTTCCTCAATGCCCTTACATACTCATGCAAGGGCACAGAGAGGTATGCAGTGCACTATACTGCAGCACATACCCCTCGGTGCCCTTACATACTACCTCTGTGCCCTTACATACTCATGCAAGGGCACAGAGGGGTATGCAGTGCACTATACTGCAGCACATACCCCTCGGTGCCCTTACATACTTCCTCTGTGCCCTTACATACTCATGCAAGTGCACAGAGGGGTATGCAGTGCACTATACTGCAGCACATACCCCTCGGTGCCCTTACATACTTCCTCTGTGCCCTTGCATGCAAGGGCACCGAGGGGTATGCAGTGCAAATTCACGACAGTGCAGCGCATACCTCTTGCTGCCCTTACATAAGCATGTAAGGGCACTGAGGGGTATGCACTGCACTATACTGCAGCACATACCCCTCGGTGCCCTTACATACTTCCTCTGTGCCCTTACATACTCATGCAAGGGCACAGAGGGGTATGCAGTGCACTATACTGCAGCACATACCCCTCGGTGCCCTTACATACTACCTCTGTGCCCTTACATACTCATGCAAGGGCACAGAGGGGTATACAGTGCACTATACTGCAGGACATACCCCTCGGTGCCCATATATATTTCCTCTGTGCCCTTACATACTTATGCAAGGGCACCAAGGGGTATGCAGTGCACTATACTGCAGCACATACCCCTCGGTGCCCTTACATACTACCTCTGTGCCCTTACATACTCATGCAAGGGCACAGAGGGGTATGCAGTGCACTATACTGCAGCACATACCCCTCGGTGCCCATACATACTTCCTCTGTGCCCTTACATACTTATGCAAGGGCACCAAGGGGTATGCAGTGCAAATTCACGACAGTGCAGCGCATACCTCTTGCTGCCCTTACATAAGCATGTAAGGGCACTGAGGGGTATGCACTGCGCTGTACTGCAGCACATACCCCTCAGTGCCCTTACATACTACCTCTGTGCCCTTACATACTCATGCAAGGGCACCGAGGGGTGTGCACTGGAGTGCATACATCTTGGTTCCCTTACATAAATATGCAAGAGCACAGAGGGGTGTCCACTCCAATGCATACTCCTTGGTGCCCTTACATACTTCCTCAATGCCCTTAGATACGTATGCAAGGGCACAGAGTGGTATGCAGTGCAGTGCACTACAATACAGCGCATACCTCTTGTTGCCCTTACATAAGCATGTAAGGGCACTGAGGGGTGTGCAATGCACTATACTGCAGCACATACCCCTCTGTGCCCTTACACAAGTAAGAGGGGTATCCACTCCAGTGCACGCCCCTCTGTGCCCCTACATACTTATGTAAGAGCACTGAGGGGTATGCTCTGTACAGTGGGATTATTGTTACTTCAAATAACTATACCTGTTGAATTTCAGTGTTTTACTCTTAAACTGACATATACATGGAACTACACCGTCACTTTAACCTTATGTGAATATTCTGAGATTTTCTTGTGCAGAGTAAGGTATTATTACAATTTCTAACTATAACATCACTGTAACCGTTGTTTTTTTTTATAGTGAACGTATGTATATTCCCTTAAAACACAAAGGTTACAGGGATTGTAGGAAGTTGGCTCTGTATGTGCTATTTCAAAGTAAGGAATAGCATGCACAGAATCCAAGAGTTCCCCTTAGAGGTAAAATAGTGGTAAAAATAGATAATACTAATGCTCTATTTTGTGGTAGTGTGGTCGAGCAGTAGGCTTATCCAAGGAGTAGTGTTAAGCATTTGTTGTACATACACATAGACAATAAATGAGGTACACACACTCAGAGACAAATCCAGCCAATAGGTTTTTGTATAGAAAAATATCTTTTCTTAGTTTATTTTAAGAACCACAGGTTCAAATTCTACATGTAATATCTCATTCGAAAGGTATTGCAGGTAAGTACTTTAGGAACTTTAAATCATAAAAATTGCATGTATACTTTTCAAGTTATTGACAAATAGCTGTTTTAAAAGTGGACACAGTGCAATTTTCACAGTTCCTAGGGGAGGTAAGTTTTTGTTAGTTTTACCAGGTAAGTAAGACACTTACAGGGTTCAGTTCTTGGTCCAAGGTAGCCCACCGTTGGGGGTTCAGAGCAACCCCAAAGTCACCACACCAGCAGCTCAGGGCCGGTCAGGTGCAGAGTTCAAAGTGGTGCCCAAAACACATAGGCTAGAATGGAGAGAAGGGGGTGCCCCGGTTCCGGTCTGCTTGCAGGTAAGTACCCGCGTCTTCGGAGGGCAGACCAGGGGGGTTTTGTAGGGCACCGGGGGGGACACAAGCCCACACAGAAATTTCACCCTCAGCAGCGCGGGGGCGGCCGGGTGCAGTGTAGAAACAAGCGTCGGGTTTGTAATGGAAGTCAATGGGAGATCTAGGGATCTCTTCAGCGCTGCAGGCAGGCAAGGGGGGGGTTCCTCGGGGAAACCTCCACTTGGTCAAGGGAGAGGGACTCCTGGGGGTCACTCCTCCAGTGAAAGTCCGGTCCTTCAGGTCCTGGGGGCTGCGGGTGCAGGGTCTCTCCCAGGCGTCGGGACTTTGGATTCAAAGAGTCGCGGTCAGGGGAAGCCTCGGGATTCCCTCTGCAGGCGGCGCTGTGGGGGCTCAGGGGGGACAGGTTTTGGTACTCACAGTATCAGAGTAGTCCTGGGGTCCCTCCTGAGGTGTTGGATCGCCACCAGCCGAGTCGGGGTCGCCGGGTGCAGTGTTGCAAGTCTCACGCTTCTTGCGGGGAGCTTGCAGGGTTCTTTAAAGCTGCTGGAAACAAAGTTGCAGCTTTTCTTGGAGCAGGTCCGCTGTCCTCGGGAGTTTCTTGTCTTTTCGAAGCAGGGGCAGTCCTCAGAGGATGTCGAGGTCGCTGGTCCCTTTGGAAGGCGTCGCTGGAGCAGGATCTTTGGAAGGCAGGAGACAGGCCGGTGAGTTTCTGGAGCCAAGGCAGTTGTCGTCTTCTGGTCTTCCTCTGCAGGGGTTTTCAGCTAGGCAGTCCTTCTTCTTGTAGTTGCAGGAATCTAATTTTCTAGGGTTCAGGGTAGCCCTTAAATACTAAATTTAAGGGCGTGTTTAGGTCTGGGGGGTTAGTAGCCAATGGCTACTAGCCCTGAGGGTGGGTACACCCTCTTTGTGCCTCCTCCCAAGGGGAGGGGGTCACAATCCTAACCCTATTGGGGGAATCCTCCATCTGCAAGATGGAGGATTTCTAAAAGTCAGAGTCACCTCAGCTCAGGACACCTTAGGGGCTTTCCTGACTGGCCAGTGACTCCTCCTTGTTGCTTTCTTTGTTCCCTCCAGCCTTGCCGCCAAAAGTGGGGGGCCGTGGCCGGAGGGGGCGGGCAACTCCACTAAGCTGGAGTGCCCTGCTGGGCTGTGACAAAGGGGTGAGCCTTTGAGGCTCACCGCCAGGTGTCACAGCTCCTGCCTGGGGGAGGTGTTAGCATCTCCACCCAGTGCAGGCTTTGTTACTGGCCTCAGAGTGACAAAGGCACTCTCCCCATGGGGCCAGCAACATGTCTCTGGTGTGGCAGGCTGCTGGAACTAGTCAGCCTACACAGATAGTTGGTTAAGTTTCAGGGGGCACCTCTAAGGTGCCCTCTGGGGTGTATTTTACAATAAAATGTACACTGGCATCAGTGTGCATTTATTGTGCTGAGAAGTTTGATACCAAACTTCCCAGTTTTCAGTGTAGCCATTATGGTGCTGTGGAGTTCGTGTTTAACAGACTCCCAGACCATATACTCTTATGGCTACCCTGCACTTACAATGTCTAAGGTTTTGTTAAGACACTGTAGGGGTACCATGCTCATGCACTGGTACCCTCACCTATGGTATAGTGCACCCTGCCTTAGGGCTGTAAGGCCTGCTAGAGGGGTGTCTTACCTATACTGCATAGGCAGTGAGAGGCTGGCATGGCACCCTGAGGGGAGTGCCATGTCGACTTACTCATTTTGTTCTCACTAGCACACACAGGCTTGTAAGCAGTGTGTCTGTGCTGAGTGAGGGGTCTCTAGGGTGGCATAAGACATGCTGCAGCCCTTAGAGACCTTTCCTTGGCATCAGGGCCCTTGGTACTAGAAGTACCAGTTTACAAGGGACTTATCTGAATGCCAGGGTGTGCCAATTGTGGATACAATGGTACATTTTAGGTGAAGGAACACTGGTGCTGGGGCCTGGTTAGCAGGGTCCCAGCACACTTCTCAGTCAAGTCAGCATCAGTATCAGGCAAAAAGTGGGGGGTAACTGCAACAGGGAGCCATTTCTTTAAACAAGCCCCCCCCCCAGCCTACAGGCCAGGAGACTCAGCCCAAGCTGGGAGAGTCTTCCTAGTCTGTCAGGCGAGGAAGAGTAGGAGAAATAGGCTGGTTAGTTGCAGGGCCTACTCTGCCTTACATCCTTCTGTTCAGGTCATTCCCTTTGGGGAACTGACCCACTTCCACAGTGATAGGACCTAGTCTGAATTGCCTCTTGTCTGCCTCTTCAATGTCTCCACCCATTCTTTCTATTTTGGTCTTAGAGGTGTCCACCTCTGCTAACCTTATCTTGGCCAGGGTCACCCCTAGCTTACCCAGAGAGGTTACCCAGGGCTGGAGTAACCCCACCATGACCAATAGGGTCAGGGGGTCTAACTTGCTATTTGGCATGGGGTCAGACCACCATGCTAAGGATAGTGCAGCCATAAAGGCTAACACCCAGCAGAGGCCACTGACAGCTGTCAGTGCCCAGAACCACACCTTTAGCTCTTCACCTAAAAGGGAAGGGGCTAAGTTACAGGCTTCTTTGGGTTCAGGTTGCCTGTCTGCTGTATTGGAGTGGGGGGTTACCACATCTTGTAGTAAACACCCTTCTTCCACTCTTTCTTCTGTTAGCTGAGGAGCCACCCACTCAGGTTTAACAGTTGCCTGACTAGCCAGGACTTCTTGTGGGTCAGGTTGGACTTTATCAGGGCCATTTTTGGAGTTCTCCCCTACTGGAGCAGAATCTCCTTGGCTTGCTGTAACCTTGGCTAAAGGTTGTCCACCCTTCCTACTCTGTTTTCTTTTCTTCTTCTTCTGGGGCCTGCTTGCATTTACTGCAGAGGCAGGACTTCCAGAATCCTTGGGAGAGGACTGGCACTGGACCAGTTTCTCTCTTGGGCTCTGACTAACCTCTGGGTAGTCATTTCCAATGAGACAATCAAGGGGGAGGTCTGTACTGACTACTACCCTTCTCCAGCTAAGAGTGCCACCCACTTCTATGGGCACTAAAGCCACAGGCCTCTTAGTGACCCTGTCTAGGCTAACTCTTACCCTGGCAGTCTCACCTGGGATGTACTGGTTTGAGAGCACCAGCCTGTCATGCACAATAGTGTGACTGGCACAAGTGTCTCTCAGGGCAGTGGTTGGGATTCCATTCACCAGTAGGTGGTGGAAGTGTCTACTTCCCTCTGGAATCTCCAACTCACCTGTTGGGCCCTGTTTCCAGTTGAAGGCTAGGAAGACCTCCTCATCTGAGGAGTCATCTCCCATGGCTACACTGGTTACCCCTGGAATTTTGTTCTGGGGTTTGTTTTTGGGACAAGAAGTGTCCTTGGTGTGGTGCCCAGACTGTTTACAGTTGTGGCACCATGCCTTAGTGGCATCCCAGTTCTTACCCTGGTACCCACCTTTGTTTTGGGTTGTGTCTTGGGGCCCACCCACCTGTTCTGGTTTTTGGGGGCCTACAGAGGACTCTTTTTCTTTGTTTCTAGTGTCACCCACTTTCTCCTGGGGAGTTTTTGTAACCCCTTTCTTTTGGTCACCCCCAGTGGAAGTTTTGGTTACCCTAGTCTTGACCCAGTGGTCTGCCTTCTTTCCCAATTCTTGGGGAGAAATTGGACCTAGGTCTACCAGATACTGATGCAACTTTTCATTGAAGCAGTTACTTAAAATGTGTTCTTTCATAAACAAATTATAAAGCCCAACATAGTCACACACTTCATTTCCAGTTAACCAACCATCCAGTGTTTTTACTGAGTAGTCTACAAAATCAACCCAGGTCTGGCTCGAGGATTTTTGAGCCCCCCTGAATCTAATTCTATACTCCTCAGTGGAGAATCCAAAGCCCTCAATCAGGGTACCCTTCATGAGGTCATAAGATTCTGCATCTTTTCCAGAGAGTGTGAGGAGTCTATCCCTACACTTTCCAGTGAACATTTCCCAAAGGAGAGCACCCCAGTGAGATCTGTTCACTTTTCTGGTTACACAAGCCCTCTCAAAAGCTGTGAACCATTTGGTGATGTCATCACCAGCTTCATATTTTGTTACAATCCCTTTGGGGATTTTTAGGATGTCAGGAGAATCTCTGACCCTATTTAAGTTGCTGCCACCATCGATGGGACCTAGGCCCATCTCTTTTCTTTCCCTTTCTATGGCTAGGAGCTGCTTTTCCAAAGCCAATCTTTTGACCATCCTGGCTAACAGGGGGTCATCTTCACTGAGAGCATCCTCAGTGATTTCAGAAATGCTGGACCCTCCTGTGAGGGAAGCAACATTTCTGACTATCATTTTTGGAGACAGGGCTTGAGAGGCCCTGGTCTCCCTATTTAGGACTGGAATGGGGGAATTGCCCTCCAAGTCACTAATTTCTTCCTCTGTGAAGTCATCCTCAGAGGGGTTGGCTTTTTCAAACTCTGCCAACAGCTCCTGGAGCTGAATTTTGGTAGGTCTGGAGCCAATGGTTATTTTCTTTATATTACAGAGAGACCTTAGCTCCCTCATCTTAAGATGGAGGTAAGGTGTGGTGTCGAGTTCCACCACATTCATCTCTGTATCAGACATTATTTTGCTAAAAGTTGGAAGACTTTTTAAAGAATCTAAAACTGTTTCTAGAATCTAATTTCAAACTTTTAACAAACTTTTAAACTCTAAAAAGAAATGCTAAACAGGATCTAACACAAGGCCCTAGCAGGACTTTTATGTATTTAGAAAACTTTTCAAATTGCAAAAATCAATTTCTAATGACAATTTTGGAATTTGTCGTGTGATCAGGTATTGGCTGAGTAGTCCAGCAAATGCAAAGTCTTGTACCCCACCGCTGATCCACCAATGTAGGAAGTTGGCTCTGTATGTGCTATTTCAAAGTAAGGAATAGCATGCACAGAATCCAAGAGTTCCCCTTAGAGGTAAAATAGTGGTAAAAATAGATAATACTAATGCTCTATTTTGTGGTAGTGTGGTCGAGCAGTAGGCTTATCCAAGGAGTAGTGTTAAGCATTTGTTGTACATACACATAGACAATAAATGAGGTACACACACTCAGAGACAAATCCAGCCAATAGGTTTTTGTATAGAAAAATATATTTTCTTAGTTTATTTTAAGAACCACAGGTTCAAATTCTACATGTAATATCTCATTCGAAAGGTATTGCAGGTAAGTACTTTAGGAACTTTAAATCATAAAAATTGCATGTATACTTTTCAAGTTATTGACAAATAGCTGTTTTAAAAGTGGACACAGTGCAATTTTCACAGTTCCTAGGGGAGGTAAGTTTTTGTTAGTTTTACCAGGTAAGTAAGACACTTACAGGGTTCAGTTCTTGGTCCAAGGTAGCCCACCGTTGGGGGTTCAGAGCAACCCCAAAGTCACCACACCAGCAGCTCAGGGCCAGTCAGGTGCAGAGTTCAAAGTGGTGCCCAAAACACATAGGCTAGAATGGAGAGAAGGGGGTGCCCCGGTTCCGGTCTGCTTGCAGGTAAGTACCCGCGTCTTCGGAGGGCAGACCAGGGGGGTTTTGTAGGGCACCGGGGGGGACACAAGCCCACACAGAAATTTCACCCTCAGCAGCGCGGGGGCGGCCGGGTGCAGTGTAGAAACAAGCGTCGGGTTTGTAATGGAAGTCAATGGGAGATCTAGGGATCTCTTCAGCGCTGCAGGCAGGCAAGGGGGGGGTTCCTCGGGGAAACCTCCACTTGGTCAAGGGAGAGGGACTCCTGGGGGTCACTCCTCCAGTGAAAGTCCGGTCCTTCAGGTCCTGGGGGCTGCGGGTGCAGGGTCTCTCCCAGGCGTCGGGACTTTGGATTCAAAGAGTCGCGGTCAGGGGAAGCCTCGGGATTCCCTCTGCAGGCGGCTCAGGGGGGACAGGTTTTGGTACTCACAGTATCAGAGTAGTCCTGGGGTCCCTCCTGAGGTGTTGGATCGCCACCAGCCGAGTCGGGGTCGCCGGGTG
The DNA here is from genome assembly GCF_031143425.1 of Pleurodeles waltl. Lineage (NCBI taxonomy): Eukaryota > Metazoa > Chordata > Amphibia > Caudata > Salamandridae > Pleurodeles > Pleurodeles waltl. The sequence continues at coordinate 1,693,579,783 of NC_090445.1, forward strand.
CAGTGTTGCAAGTCTCACGCTTCTTGCGGGGAGCTTGCAGGGTTCTTTAAAGCTGCTGGAAACAAAGTTGCAGCTTTTCTTGGAGCAGGTCCGCTGTCCTCTGGAGTTTCTTGTCTTTTCGAAGCAGGGGCAGTCCTCAGAGGATGTCGAGGTCGCTGGTCCCTTTGGAAGGCGTCGCTGGAGCAGGATCTTTGGAAGGCAGGAGACAGGCCGGTGAGTTTCTGGAGCCAAGGCAGTTGTCGTCTTCTGGTCTTCCTCTGCAGGGGTTTTCAGCTAGGCAGTCCTTCTTCTTGTAGTTGCAGGAATCTAATTTTCTAGGGTTCAGGGTAGCCCTTAAATACTAAATTTAAGGGCGTGTTTAGGTCTGGGGGGTTAGTAGCCAATGGCTACTAGCCCTGAGGGTGGGTACACCCTCTTTGTGCCTCCTCCCAAGGGGAGGGGGTCACAATCCTAACCCTATTGGGGGAATCCTCCATCTGCAAGATGGAGGATTTCTAAAAGTCAGAGTCACCTCAGCTCAGGACACCTTAGGGGCTGTCCTGACTGGCCAGTGACTCCTCCTTGTTGCTTTCTTTGTTCCCTCCAGCCTTGCCGCCAAAAGTGGGGGGCCGTGGCCGGAGGGGGCGGGCAACTCCACTAAGCTGGAGTACCCTGCTGGGCTGTGACAAAGGGGTGAGCCTTTGAGGCTCACCGCCAGGTGTCACAGCTCCTGCCTGGAGGAGGTGTTAGCATCTCCACCCAGTGCAGGCTTTGTTACTGGCCTCAGAGTGACAAAGGCACTCTCCCCATGGGGCCAGCAACATGTCTCTGGTGTGGCAGGCTGCTGGAACTAGTCAGCCTACACAGATAGTTGGTTAAGTTTCAGGGGGCACCTCTAAGGTGCCCTCTGGGGTGTATTTTACAATAAAATGTACACTGGCATCAGTGTGCATTTATTGTGCTGAGAAGTTTGATACCAAACTTCCCAGTTTTCAGTGTAGCCATTATGGTGCTGTGGAGTTCGTGTTTGACAGACTCCCAGACCATATACTCTTATGGCTACCCTGCACTTACAATGTCTAAGGTTTTGTTAAGACACTGTAGGGGTACCATGCTCATGCACTGGTACCCTCACCTATGGTATAGTGCACCCTGCCTTAGGGCTGTAAGGCCTGCTAGAGGGGTGTCTTACCTATACTGCATAGGCAGTGAGAGGCTGGCATGGCACCCTGAGGGGAGTGCCATGTCGACTTACTCATTTTGTTCTCACTAGCACACACAGGCTTGTAAGCAGTGTGTCTGTGCTGAGTGAGGGGTCTCTAGGGTGGCATAAGACATGCTGCAGCCCTTAGAGACCTTTCCTTGGCATCAGGGCCCTTGGTACTAGAAGTACCAGTTTACAAGGGACTTATCTGAATGCCAGGGTGTGCCAATTGTGGAAACAATGGTACATTTTAGGTGAAGGAACACTGGTGCTGGGGCCTGGTTAGCAGGGTCCCAGCACACTTCTCAGTCAAGTCAGCATCAGTATCAGGCAAAAAGTGGGGGGTAACTGCAACAGGGAGCCATTTCTTTACAGGGATGTTATAGTTAGGCTCCCAATTCAAACGTACAAAACCATGGAAATTCACCAGTTATAGTTAGAGTTTTATCAAGTAACTATAACTTGTGCCCTAAGGTAACTATAACTCATGTCCCAAGATCCATACAGATTGCGGCAAACTTCCGCCATGCACGGCCAAAGGGCTGCGCACAGCATTGGGTTGGGTGGTTAGAGGAGTTGGCCGCAGGGTGGCTGCACGCCAGGTCTTGCGGGCAACCTCTGCTGTGCTCGGGCGAAGGCCATGCACGGTGCAAGGTAGGGTGCTTATAGGGGATTGGCCTCAGGGCCTGGCCTCAGGACAGGAACTCTGGTAAAACCGCTGCAGCGCACGGCCAGAGGTGGTGGTTGGAATAAAGTATAGTAATGAAAATTACTATACGTTAAAAAAAAAAACATAGAGATTCACTGAAAAAAACAAAGGTAACAGTACGTAATAGTTAGGAAATAGAATTTTTTTTTAAATAGAAATTCACTTAAAAAGCCAAGGTTACAGGGACGCTGTAGTTAGGGTCACATTTTAAAAGTACAAAACCATAGAAATTCACCAGTTAGAATTAGAGTTACTGCAAGTAACTATAATTTGTGCCCTAAGGTAACTATAACTCGCGCCCCCGCCATGCACAGTTTTTTCTTCGGCAAATATTACATTGACACTATCAAAGAAGTCATGAGTGCAGTAATTTGTGGGGTAATTAGCAGTGTATGGTGATGGCACGGTTCATAGTTATCTTAGGGCACGATTTATAGTTACTTGATGTAACTCTAACTACAACTGGTGAATTTCTATGATTTCATACATTTAAAATGTGAGCCTAAGTATAACGTCCCTGTAACCTTTGGTTTTTATAAGTGAGAAAAAATGTGTATATATATATATATATATATATATATATATATATATATATATTTGGTTGTTTTGGAGTGATGCATCAAGTGGGGGGCCGAGGAGGGGGTTCCCAAAACGCAAAATCCTTATGCATTTTCCATAGACCTTTTTGAACAGTTCTACAGCAAAAAAAGTTTTTCAGATATTGCGGTAGAAAAATATTTGCATATCTGGATGGGTGGGTTTGAGGGACTCTCGTGAAAATCCCTCAAGCTCAGTTTTAAAAAATAGAGCATTTTGATTGGCCCAGGAGGCTTTTTTCCCATGGGTCAATTCGCTCACATGGGAGACACTCATCCGTGGCAGTGAACGATCTAATGGCTGCCTGCAACATAAAGACAAATGTTGCAGCAGCCATTACAGGGCTTGATTTAAAACTCGGCTGAAACGAATACATGACAGATATCCCGTCCACTGTATTACGATCTACATTATATCCCATGGGGATCGTAATACAGCAGACGGGATATCCGTCATGTTTGTGATGGAGTATTCACTCCACAGAGATCTAAATCAGGTCCTTAGTCTCCTGTCCTGCAATTTAAAAAAAAAAAAACTTAAGGGGCCAGGTTAGGGATTTACTGTCCCCTTACCTCTTGTGGGGGTGTCACAGAGGGACCCTGCCTTTTTAAAAAGCAGCCATTTTTGCAGTGATCAAGCAGAACTCATGCCGGATCATGGGAAATAAAAGAAAACTATTTGGGCTGGCATGTGTGGGGCTCTCCTCCCCAAGCCCAATTTGGTTCCCGAGGACCCCATGCCCCAGGTCCAGGTTCTTAAATAAAGGGGAGACACTATGAGGTCCCCCTTCCTGAGCCCTTAAAGGGAGCGGCCACACTGCCCCTCAAGCCTGTTACGGCCCCAGAGACCCCATCCCGAGGTCTGGCTAATTTACTGTGTCCCAGGGAGCCCACCCCCTGGACCCAGTCATTTATCTACCTACAAGAGTGCGGGCAGGGAAACATATGTTTGCTCCTGTCTGGCAGGAGCATTTCTAACTCTCCCACCCGGTAGGAGCAAACATGCCTTCTCTGCTCGCAAGAGCACAGGCAGTGAAGGCATGTCTGTTTCAACCCGGCGGGAGATTTAAAAATGTTCTCACCAGGTGGACGCAGACTTTTGTTTCCCTGCCTGTGCTCCTGCACGCAGGGCAACACACATTGCTGCCACTCACCGGGTGGGAGCAAAGCTGCTCCCACAGCATGCGAAGAGCTGACTGGGACAGTGGGGGCTCTGGAGCTCCCCATGCAGCTCCTAACTTGCAGTTTTTTGGATGTCATTGGTAGGCAATGGGCTCCCACCTAAAAGAAAGATAAGCCCCAGGAGATGGGTCCCCGGGCCCACAATATACTTGGGTAGGGGGGCCTGTGTGGCTCCTTCACCTTAATTTTAAAAAAAGGCCCAGGGAATGGGGTCCCCAGGGCCCAAAGTGGCATGGGGAGCATGGCCAAATGGCTGCCTTCCCTTTAAAAAAAATATGCCCCTGGAGATGGGGTCCCAGGAGCCCGAAGTGGCTTTGGGAGGGAGGCCATTGGGTTGGACGCAGAGCCAATTCCATAGTGTGCACGGTTGAAGGCTGTGCATGGCATGGATTTGGTTGCCCACAAGCTTTGGATGCAGGGCCTGTCTGCAGGAAAGGACCTGCAGCCAACCCCACATCTCACATAGCTGAAGGCTGTGCACAGTGTGGGGTTGGCTGCCTGCGGGGGGGTTGGTCACATACACAGCCTTGCCATGCAGCTAGCCCTAAGCCAGGCAAAGCCAAGGAGGGTGTGTTGCGTGGGGTTGACTGCCCACTGGGGGTTGACAGCAGGGCCTGGCCGCAGACCGGGCTAAGAGGCCAACCCCCACTTTCAACATGGCTGAAGGCTGTGAAAAATGTGTGATTGACTGCCCGGGGTTAGCATGCAGGGCCTAGCACAAAGCGGGTGTTTGGCTTCACATATGGTAATAAAATATTACTTTACGTTCAAAATTCACTGACAAAAACAAAGGTTAAATTAATGTTATAGTTAGGTGAAAGTTTCAGTGACAACATAAAATTTTAAACAAAAAAAAACACTGAAATTCACCATTTATGATTATAGTTATCTCAAGTAACTGTAACTCATGCGCTAAGGTAACTGTACCTCACACTCTTGCCATGCAGTGCTAATGACCCCACATATTCTATGACATTATTGTTAATATCACTGCAACATTTGCAATAAAATTATAGATGAGAAAACTGTGCGTGGTGGGGGTGTTAGTAATAGTTGCATTATGGCAAAAAAAAACTAATCCACTCAATCATCTTCCTGGAAAGTTTTGGGGTGATCGTTCAAGCAGGGCCAAGAAAAAGGGATGTCCCAAAATCCATTTCCCCCATCCACTTTTGAACAAAATTGAACATCAATACTACAAAAAAGACTGAATGGAACTACACCAAGTTTCGCAGATAACCAGATGTTGGTCCAGAAGTGTTCATTTTGTGATTTAGTATCAATCCCTTGAGTAGTTTGTAAGAAACTTGTTTCAAAATGCATGCATATGTCACACCCTGGAGGATCCATAGATCCTAAAGATCTAGAGATAAGATCTCAATGGCTGCCATCACCAAAGATGTGGCAGCACCCCTTTTAGGACTTGAGGACTTAGTCCCCTGTCATACAAAACATTTTATTCAATCCAGGGTGGCTTTGATGGCATCTTCCCAATCCAAAGCTGTAGGAGTGGTAAAGGACACTAGGGTCATTTGAAGTAAGTTGGTCATAAACTTACCTGGCTGACAAATAGTAGAGGGTCAACTTTCCTCTGCAAAATGTCCCCTGATGTCACCTGTGTGGTCCATCACAATGTACACACAGAGGGCAGTTGTCTCATTTTAGTAGACAAAAGAGGCATATACATCTAATGAGACATCTAAAAACCAATATTATGAAGGTGAAGTGATGCTGGTTGCACAGAACATAAGCAATTTCGTCTTTCCTGCATGTCTGCAGGTGGCAATAAGATGACATATTGTGCTGATAGATCAGTGGCATGGCAGAAGGTTAGATGCAGAGACAAACTATGACACTTTCAATGTTTGTGTACAATGAAAACAGGCGTGGATATACAGATGTCTCCATTCTGTTGTATTAATTAAAAAATGCTTACTGTGACACATATATGAAGAGAAATATGACTAAGCCAAACATAAAGGACCAGAATGCTTGGAAAAGAAGCAGGTGTGAAGGAAGGTGGTGGATGAGAGGATAACACAGGTACTTGAAATTAGATTAAGCAAAATAATCAAAACATAAAAATTATTTCTATCATTTGACAATGTAAGTTACAAAACTTACATTTTAATAAATTGTCAAAGCTGAAGAACATCCAAAGTACTATCTAAAATGTTGTTTTTCAAGCAGAGATAAAATAAAAGAAAATAAATTTTGTGTATATATACAAATATATATATATGTACAATTTATACCATATATAGACCATTTGTGTTGCCCAGGCATGGATGGCACTTCTTCTGCCCCAGCTGAGGCAATAAAACACTTATAATCGGGAATTTGTAAGAGTAAGAAATGATGTGTGCAGATTAATATAAACATTTTGCTATCTTAAGAGTGAAAGTTTTAGTACCTGTGCTTGACGGATATATGTATGTAGAGTGGGAGAAGGCCAAAGAAACATCAGTGGTTAAAAGAGACCTTGTTGGGGTAGAGGGATGTAGAATTCTTATATGGCCTGATGCTGGAGTTCCCTGGAAAAGGCAGGAGGACAAGATGCATGGTGGAGAGGGCATGTGAAATGGAGATGGCATCCATGTCCCAGACATTAAATTGTTTTTGCCTCCTGATTCCAGAAGAACATCCTCTTCTCTGGCCTCCTCTCATCCTGACATTTCTTTTCAATATCCCCAATGGTGCATGCCTCCTCCTCCATGCAACTGAGTTTGTAACTTCCTGCCTGCCACAAGGCTTCCTTCTCCTCTCCATTGAGGTTGCATGAAGGCAGACCTTGTAGTTGACTGTAGTTAATTATCTCAAAATTAACTTGAATGCCTGTCTCCTTCTCAGCAAAGTTCATCTTCCTCTTGTGTGTCACAGGTTGCATTTTTTGGGATGCTGGTAATGAGCAGTCCAAGTGAAGGGCAGAGACTATGGTGTAGGATGTATTTAAGTGCTTGCTGTGTGAATGAGGGCCAGGTGTGTGATTTGCTTTATGTATGGAGTTTTTCCTTATTGGAGATGTTTGCCTCCTGGCAGAGATCTCCCACAGGCAGATAGTAGAAATAAGACCATAGGCAAACCCTCCAGGATTTTGCCATTTTGGGACTTTCAAAACAATTGCGAAATTGGCACTTTTGTAAAAGGCCTGTGCTTTTTACAAAAGTTCTTGCGAAATTTCGAAATTTGATGAACGAAAATAAATAAATAAAAGCCCCCTTGGCGCCCTCATCCCCTGTGGCCGGCAGACACAAAGGGGGTCATTCCAACCCTGGCGGTCGGTGATAAAGCAGCAGCCAACCCGCCAACAGGCAGGCGGTCCAAAAAATTGAATTCTGACCCTGGCGGGAACCGCCAACACTGCCCGCCACTTTAACACTCCGACCGCCACGGCGGGACAGACAAACAGCGCGGCGGTCACCGCCAACAGGCAGGTGGCAGACAATGTACCGCCCACCCTATCACAACTCACCAATCCGCCACCTTTTCCGGGGCGGGAGCCCCGCCGATAAAAACACGGCGGAAACAGACTACGAACGGGAAAACGCTCACCTCTACACACTCCATGAGGAAGGAGGACAGCATGGAACCCGAATTAAACATCCTACCAGCTATTGTCTACCTGCTCATCTACCAGGAGTACGAACGCCGGCGCAGACGACACCAGTGAGTACTGCACCTACGACACAGGGGAGGGGGGAGGAGGAAAGCTTACGGGCACACACAAACGCCATACACCCACCCCCCACCCCAAATACCTACACCCCAATGCAGAACAACAAGTCAGAGTGACACCCCCCAAACCCACCGGGATAATGAAAAGACACAAATAAAATGATCTTTAAAATATATGTATAATATAGCTCCATTGAAGTTATGGGAAATATGCAATATGAAAGATACAAAATAAGGAATGAACATAGTTAAAAATATATACATAGGCAATAAGTCCTGCCCATTCTGTCAAAGTTCTATATCCGTGGGCCAATGTGCACAAACACAGGGGCAAAGCCCACACAGGAGACGAGATACCATTGGAGAGAACACTGCTGGGACATCAGATGATAAAACTACAGGCACCTCAGGGGGAAGGGAAGGGGGGGCACCTCAGCCACATGAGTCCACGACGCCAGATCCACGAGGGGCCTCCATGCCCACTGTGCCATCCTGGGGAGTGCAAAGCCACAGTCTCACAAGTCTCTACAGTGGGTGGCTTGCCCACTGTGCCATCCTGGGGAGTGTAAAGCCACAGTCTCACAAGTCTCTACAGTGGGTGGCTTGCCCACTGTGCCATCCTGGGGAGTGCAAAGCCACAGTCTCACAAGTCTCTACAGTGGGTTGGCTTGCCCACTGTGCCATCCTGGGGAGTGCAAAGCCACAGTCTCACAAGTCTCTACAGTGGGTGGCTTGCCCACTGTGCCATCCTGGGGAGTGCAAAGCCACAGTCTCTCAAGTCTCTACAGTGTGTGGCTTGCCCACTGTTCCATCCTGGGAAGTGCCAAGCCACACTCCATCAGATGGATTACCGACTCCACTGTCAGTGGAGGAGGCATGGTGCGCAGAGTGCTTCGTGAAGCCCTGCTCGACACAGAACCGGCACTGTCAATGGGCCAGCGGTGCTTGAGACGGCGTTGCCCAGCGGAGCGGTGATTGAGATGAAGGGCCCAGCGGAGCGGTGCTTGACAGGAAGGGCCCAGCGGAGCGGTGCTTGACAGGAAGGGCCCAGCAGAGCGGTGCTTGAGACGTCGGTGGCCAGCGGAGCGGTGCTTGACAGGAAGGGCCCAGCGGAGCGGTGCTTGAGACGTCGGTGGCCAGCGGAGCGGTGCTTGACAGGAAGGGCCCAGCGGAGCGGTGCTTGACAGGAAGGGCCCAGCGGAGCGGTACTTGAGACGTCGGTGGCCAGCGGAGCAGTGCTTGACAGGAAGGGCCCAGCGGAGCGGTGCTTGACAGGAAGGGCCCAGCGGAGTGGTGCTTGAGACGTCGGTGGCCAGCGGAGCGGTGCTCGACAGGAAGGGCCCAGCGGAGCGGTGCTTGACAGGAAGGGCCCAGCGGAGCGGTGCTTGAGATGAAGGGCCCAGCGGAGCGGTGCTTGAGACGTCGGTGGCCAGCGGAGCGGTGCTTGAGACGTCGGTGGCCAGCGGAGCGGTGCTTGACAGGAAGGGTCCAGCGGAGCGGTGCTTGACAGGAAGGGCCCAGCGGAGCGGTGCTTGAGATGAAGGGCCCAGCGGAGCGGTGCTTGACAGGAAGGGCCCAGCGGAGCGGTGCTTGACAGGAAGGGCCCAGCGGAGCGGTGCTTGAGACGTCGGTGGCCAGCGGAGCGGTGCTTGACAGGAAGGGCCCAGCGGAGCGGTGCTTGACAGGAAGGGCCCAGCGGAGCGGTGCTTGAGACGTCGGTGGCCAGCGGAGCGGTGCTTGACAGGAAGGGCCCAGCGGAGCGGTGCTTTAGATGAAGGGCCCAGCGGAGCGGTGCTTGAGACGTCGGTGGCCACGGAGCGGTGCTTGACAGGAAGGGCCCAGCGGAGCGGTGCTTGACAGGAAGGGCCCAGCGGAGCGGTGCTTGAGATGAAGGGCCCAGCGGAGCGGTGCTTGACAGGAAGGGCCTAGCGGAGCGGTGCTTGACAGGAAGGGCCCAGCGGAGTGGTGCTTGAGATGAAGAGCCCAGCGGAGCGGTGCTTGAGATGAAGGGCACAGCGGAGCGGTTCTTGTAACGGCGGGCCCCTGTTCAGCGGTGCTTCTCACGGCGGGCCCTGTTCAGCGGTTCTTGTCATGGCGGGCCCCTGTTCAGCGGTTCTTGTCACGGTGGGCCCCTGTTCAGCAGTGCTTCTCACGGCGGGGCTCTGTTCAGCAGTTCTTGTCACGGAGGGCCCCTGTTCAGCAGTGCTTCTCACGGCGGGCCCCTGTTCAGCGGTGCTTCTCACGGCAGGACCCTGTTCGGCGGTTCTTGTCACGTCGGGCCCCTGTTCAGCGGTGCTTCTCACGGCGGGGCCCTGTTCAGCGGTTCTTGTCACGGCGGGCCCCTGTTCAGCGGTGCTTCTCACGGCGGGCCCCTGTTCAGCGGTGCTTCTCATGGCGGGGCCTTGTTCAGCGGTGCTTGTCCTGTGTTTCTAGGGAGCCAGACCTGGCCAAGACTTCCCGCTCAGTCGCCATCCGTCCTTGCGGTCGCGGGGCCCTCCTGTGATGGAGTCTTGGGCCCGTGGGTGTCGTCCGTCACAACCGGAATGGGGCTGGTGGGGCCCTCCTGGGCAGCTCGCCTGATGCCTGACTTCTCCGCCCTACTGCCCTTGCCCTCCTTCGCTGAAGCTCTGTGGCCCTTGCCTCCCTTTGATGATGTGGCAGGTGACGGGGCAAGGCTACTGTCCTTGGTGGCAGCCGTCTCAGGCTTGTCGCGCCGGCCCTTATTTTTTTTTGTCCTCTTCCCAGGGGGTGGGCTGGCTGTCCCCTTGCTGCTGGCCGATGTTCCTGCCCTAGGAGCTGATGGACTCCAATAGCCCTGCACTATGGTCATAGTAGAGGCAGGGCTGGTGGTGGCTGAGGTGCTTTTTTTACTCTTACCAGATGGAGGGGGTGGGTCAGTGATTGGAACGAGGTCAAGGTTGGAAAGGAAAACCACTTTGGAAGGACAGGGACGGGTAGGTGTAGTGGGTATGGGAGTGGAGGAAGAGGATGTGGTTGTAGGAGAGTCAAGTGTGCTGTCTTTGGGTGCAGGTGCTAGTGACGGAGGCTGTCGTGAGGTGGATGGCTGTTGGGTGGGTGGCTGCCTGCGTTTGTGTGTTTTGGAAGAGGGGGTGACAGACACACTGGGAGAGGACACAGGGGACGTGTAAATGGCAGTGGGGGTGGTGACTGCACGTGTGCGGACTGTAATGGAGGGTGTGTTGGTGATGGAAGTACTGGCTGATGGTGGTGTGCATGCAGGTGTGAGTGGAGACGTCACAGGGAGGGAGGAGGGAGATGAGGAGGTGGGGGACACAGAGGTGGTAGTGACTGTTGGCATGTCTGCATCTGGATGTTGCTTGGGTGAATGCTTGTGGGATCTGTGGTGCTTATGTCTGGATGAGCTGCCCTTGGGTGTAGAGGTGTGTGCAGGCTGGTCTGATGGTGTGGATGGGATAGGCAGAGGAACAGGAGACTGGGACTGGGTGGAGGGAGTCAGAAGAGGGAGGCTGGAGACAGGGACAATGGCTGCCGCCAGAGCGTTGAACGATCGCTGATGGGCAGCCTGACCCGAATGAATGCCCTCCAAGTATGCATTGCTCCGATGCACCTCCCTTTCTACACCCTGGATGGCATTCAAAAGGGTAGACTGCCCAACAATGAGCGTCCGCAGGAGGTCAATGACCTCCTCACTGAGGGCAGCAGGGGTAACTGGGGCAGGGCCCGAGGTGCCTGGGGCGAAGGAGATACCCGCCTTCCTGGGTGAGCGGGCACGGAGCGAAGGCTGAGGGGCTGCTGGGAGGGCGGCGCTGGTGCGCTGGGTGGTGGCTGTACCTGTTGTGGCGGTGGGCACGGATGTTGACGCCACCGCAAGGGAGCTCCCTTCCGAGGACGTGTCGGTGTCGCTGACGTCTCCACGGGTCCCCGTTGTGGAGCTCCACTCGCCCTCCGTCTCACTGGTGTACTCGGAGTCTGTTGCATGGCCCTCCGGGGCCATGTGAGATGCAGCTCCCTTGTGCGCCAATGCCACTTCTCCTCCGCCTGATGATGCTAATGCACACATGAACAGGAAGACAAAGAAAATGGGGGGGGGGGAGAAATGAAGACAGGTTGAGTGCATGCATTGGCAACACCGTTGTCGGAGAGGACAGACACAGAAGCCCCCTGCACTAGGCCGCGCAATCGGGGTACACTACTCAGTTATTGTGACTAGGCCTACAGGTCTATGGATGACAAATGCAGACATGGGTGAGGCCGGACCATGGATAGCTGTACTTGGCACCCTACAGAGGTGGGGGGCGGGGGCACAGGGCCATGCCTAACGGAGGGGCCTAGCCTACAGAATGCGCCCTGGCCTAGAGATAGCCACAGCCCTCCTCCCCCACCCAGACACCTTCACTGCGCGCAAAGATAGCAGAATGTGCTGATACTCCTGCGGACGTCCTCGGCGATGGCACACCAAATGTCGATCTTCTGATGGGCGCTGACCTATGTGACATGTACAGGGTGGTAAAGGAAATCTCATTACTTTTCTGCCTGGTCAATGTGAGTGCCCCCCCCCTCCCCAACCTTGGCATGTGGCACATGCTCTCATCTTTCGTGCGTTGAACTCCTCATTCGCTCCCCTCCCCACCATCTTACATACACCCCAGTCAACACAGGCATAGCCCATTCAACGTGCACCCTGTGTACTAACCTGTTGGTCTGGAGGACCGTAGAGTAGCGCATACTGGGGGAGGACCCCATCAACAAGTTTCTCCAATTCTTCAGAAGTGAAGGCAGGGGCCCTTTCCCCAGTCGCAGCAGCCATTGTATCTCCCAGACCGAGGTCAAAGCAGCACTTGCAGTATAGGTTCTCTCCTGTGGATGATCAGGTCTCGAGTGATTAATCAGATAGAAAATGGCGGTCACGCCCGCGGCGGTGCGTACCGCCGTGGTGCGTACCGCGACCGCCGGCGCACATCGTCATTGGCTACTGAAACCCATAGGGTTCAATGTTAACCAATGCGGCTTAGCACCGTGGTCTTCGACCGCCTACCGCCACGGTGTGCCACGCCAGCGCATTGACCTCACATCCCACTGTCACACTTCACAGGTCAGGCAGCCGCCATTTCAAGGGCCCACATGGCATAATTTCTACTGCGTCACACAGGCCTAGGCCTTGCATTGCCACTTATACAAACCTTTCAATGCATAGCGATTCGTGTACTGTGCAAGCTGTGTGAATGAACCTGTGGGTTGCTTGACTCTGTGCTCCATGTTGTCCTTCCTAGGCACCGTCCGCTGGGACTTGCGAGGAGAAGGATGAATCCTCCCGTGTACCGACTGCTGGTGGACCTGTCGACAATGGAAGAACGACATATCATACTTACATACAGGCTTGACAGAGCAACTATACATGAACTATGTGCCCAGCTGGAGCCAGACCTGATGTCCCCCATCCGCCAACCCACAGGGATTCCCCCTCTGGTGCAGGTTCTGTCAGTACTCCATTTTTTGGCAAGTGGGTCTTTTCAGACAACAGTGGCCATGTCATCTGGGATGTCTCAGCCTATGTTTTCAAAGGTTTTGTCCAGAGTGTTGTCTGCCCTGATGAAATACATGCGGAGCTACATTATTTTCCCTGAGGTGGGCGATTTGGCTACAGTGAAGGGTGATTTCTATGCCCTTGGACATATCCCCAACATCATTGGTGCCATTGATGGGACCCATGTGGCTTTGGTTCCCCCCAGTGGAAGTGAGCAGGTGTACAGAAACAGAAAAAGTTATCATTCGATGAATGTCCAGGTGGTCTGTTTGGCTGACAAGTACATCTCCCATGTAAATGCCAAGTTCCCTGGGTCAGTGCATGACGCGTACATCATGCGAAATAGCAGCATCCCTTATGTGATGGAACAGCTACAGAGACACCGTGTGTGGCTAATTAGTGACTCTGGTTACCCCAACCTGTCGTGGCTACTGACCCCAGTGAGGAATCCCCGGACCAGGGCAGAGGAACGGTACAATGAGGCCCATGGGCGAACTAGGAGGATCATAGAAAGGACCTTCGGGGTCCTGAAGGCCAGGTTTAGGTGCCTGCATATGACAGGGGGATCCCCAATGTACTCACCAAAGAAGGTGTGCCATATCATCGTGGCCTGCTGTATGCTTCACAATCTTGCTTTGCGACGCCAGGTGCCTTTTCTGCAGGAGGATGGTCCAGATGGTGGTGTTGTAGCAGCTGTGGAGCCTGTAGAGAGTGAAGAGGAGGAAGACGACGGGGACGACACGGACAACAGGGATACAGTCATACAACAATATTTTCAGTAACACACAGGTAAGAATCACCCACGCCATATTACATTTACTTAAGGCCTCACGCGTCTCTACTGTCTGTGTTTCCCCCCAGTTCCTGTTTACTGATTTGTGACTTTCCCTTCCCTTTTCAGCGCTGTATGACCCACTGCGTGACTTCTGCTTTGTTTGCCCATGGACTAAAGCTTATTGAAATTGGTATGTTGTCATCACAAAGTAACTGGACATTATTGCACCGTTATGTATAATACATTTGTTAAGAATACAAGCAGACTCCTGTTATTTTAAGTGCAATAAGTGATTTATTTTAAGTGCTACATATAGGTACATGATTGTAAAACGGTGATGGGTGGGGGTGGAGTAATGTCCATGGCAGAGTCCAGTTCTCAGACGCACAGGTGCATTGTCCATATGCCTGTGGAAGGATGGAGCAGGGGCAGTTAAAGGTTGGACAGGGTGACAATGTGGGACAGTGGGATGACATCAGGGGGTATCTTATGCTGGCGGGGGTCCTGCAATCCTACTCTGTCTTCTTGTGAGATCTCAGGTTCCGCTTGCAGGGTGGTTCTTCTTCTGCAGGAGGTGGGGTTCTGGTGGCCTGTTGTTGTGTGGGGGCCTCGTGTCCACTAGCGCCGGCGGAGGTGGTAGTTTGTTCCTGGCCTGGGCTAGTGACAGGGGCCCTTTGGGGTGCCACATGGTCCCGCAATGTGGTGACTATCTGGTTAAGGGCCACGACGATGGTCCCCATTGCGGAACCGATGTTCCTCAGTTCCTCTCTGAACCCCATGTACCGTTCCTCCTGCAGTGCCTGGATCTCCTGGAACCTGGCCAGTACTGTCGCCATCGTCTCCTGGGAGTGGTGGTAAGCTCCTATGATGGAGGAGAGGGCCTCTTGGAGAGTCGGTTCCCTGGGCCTGTCCCCCCCTGTCGCACAGCAGCCCTCCCAGTTCCCCTGTGTTCCTGGGCCTCTGTCCCCTGGACGGTGTGCCCACTACCACTGCCCCCAGGTCCCTGTTGTTGTTGGGGTGGTGGGTCAACCTGGGTGCCCTGTAGTGGCGGACACACCGCTGATTGACGTGTCCTGGAGACAGAGGCATGGGCCCGCTGGGTGGGAGCTGTGCTGGTGTTCCCAGAGGAGGTTGGGTCTGGTGTTGCCTGTGGCTGTCTGTGGGGAACTGACTGTCCAGAGGTTCCCGATGGGCCGGGCTGGTCATCTGGGTCCAGGGAGAGAGAGCTGCTGTCATCGCTGGGGGCCTCTTCTGGGGGTGGGATGGACATCTCTGTACCCTCCGTGGCGGTGTGGTGGCGTTCGGGTCCTGCAGTGGTATAAAGGTATGGTTATTGCTTCTGTGTGTGGCATTTCATGTGATGGGTGGGTGTCTGTGTACCCAAGTGCAGGCATTCCCTTGTGGGGGCTTTTGTGAGGGTGGCTTGTGGGGTTGATGTGTGTGAGCAATGGGCATGCTTTGGTGATGGGTGTCCATGCTTTGGGGTCGCATGCAGGGCTTGGTGTTGGGATGGGTGGGTTGTGATGGTGAGCCATTTGCAAGGAGTTGGTGTGATGGGGGTGGGGGTGGGGGTGAGGGTGGGGGTATGATTTGGCATGCAGGTGGGGTGGGGGTGGGAAGCAGTAGTGAAGATTTGCCTTACCAGAGTCCATTCCTCCGCCTACTCCTGCGAGGCCCTCAGGATGCAGGATGTGCAAGACTTCCTCCTCCCATACTGTGAATTCTGGGGGAGTAGGTGGGGGTCCGCCGCCAGTCTTCTGCACCGCAATGTTGTGCCTTGATACCATGGAACGCACCTTCCCCCGTAGGTCGTTCCAGCGCTTCCTTATGTCATCCCGATTGCGTTGTTGCTGTCCCACCGCGTTGACCCTGTCCACTATCCTTTGCCATAGCTCCATCTTCCTGGCAATTGTGGTATGCTGCACATGTGCCCCGAAGAGCTGGGGCTCTACACGGACTATTTCCTCCACCATGACCCTGAGTTCTGCGTCACTGAACCTGGGGTGTCTTTGGGGTGCCATGGGGTGGTGTGGATGAGGTGTGGGGTGGCGTTTGTGGTGATGAGTGTGGTGCGTGTGGTGGTGTGTGGTGTTTGGTGCGTGGATTCTGTGTGGGTGATGGTGTTGTGTGCCTCTGTGTTGTGGGATTGTCTATTCTGTGCTCTCTCTCTAGCCTTCGTCAATAATTTCGGGTCGTAGGGGTTTGTGGGTGATGTGGGTGGGTGTTTTATATTGTGTTGGGTGTGTGGGAGTGGTGTCAGTATGTGTATCAGGTGTGTGTGTTTCAAAATTACCAATGTGGCTGAGTTTTCTATGTGTGTGTGTATTTTGACCACGGCGGGGTGTACCGCCAATGGAATACCGCGTTTGAAAGACCGCCGCATGGATTCGTGTGTCGTGATAGTGTGGGCGTATTTCTGTTGGCGTGACGGTGGAGGTTTGGTTGTCGCCATTTTTTCGCTGACCTTTGGTATGGCGGACTTTTGTGGATGTCGGGTTTTTGGCGGTTTGCAAGTTGCGGGTCAGAATGACCGAGGCGGTTTAACGTGGCCGCGGCGGTGTTATGGCGGTCTTCTGACCGGCGGTAAGCGCCTTTTACCGCCGAGGTCAGAATGACCCCCAAAATCTTCTAAAAATGTATGCCCCTGGGCCCACTGCCCTTGGGGCACCCGGGCGGGAACTTGTTTTTATTAAGTTTCGTGCCCACGGCCTACGGGGCATATGGCAGGCCCTGTAAGCATTTTTTTTTTAAATGGATAGGGCCCACAGCACATGGGGCATGCTGTGGGCTCTAATAATTAAAACAAAAAATACCCCCTGGGCCCGTCATGTGCCCAATGGGCTGTGGGCCCAAGACTTGATAAACATTAATACCCCCTGAGTCTGCCACCTACGGAGTACCCAGGGGGGGCAATAGTTTTTATCAAGTTTTTGGCCATGGGGAACCCGGGGGATGGAGGGGTATTAGTTTTTGTCATGTTTTGGGTCTGCCGCCCAAGGGGCATGCGGCGGGCCCAGGAGGCGTTTATTTTTTTAAATGCTTAGGGTCCACTATCCACAGGGCACATTTATGGCCCTAATCATTTTTTTTTTTAAATATCCCCTGGGTCTGTCGTGCACCCTGTGGGCGGCGGGCCCAAATTTTGGTAAAAAATTATGCCCCCTGAGCCGACCACAGGGCACTTGGTGGGGGGGCATTTTTTTTTATCAAGTTTTGGGCCCGGTGCTATGGGGAATACAGCAGACCCAGGGGTCATTTATTTTTTTAAATGATTATGACCCACCACCATGGGCTACTTTGAGGGCCCTAATTATTTAAAACAATAAATGCCCCGGGGCCCACTGTGTGCCCTGTGGGCCCACAGCTTGATCAAATTTAATGCACCCTGAGGCCGCCACCCAAGGGTCACCCGGAGGGGCATTTGTTTTGACCAGGTTTTGGGCCTACCGCCCACGGGGAATGATTAGGGCCCCCCCCCACGAGTCACTCTGCGGGATCTAATCATTTTAAAAAATGAATGCCCCCTGTGTTTGCTATGTGCCCGTGGGCAGCAGGCCCAAAACATGATATAAATGAATGCCCCCTGGACCCACCGCCCACGGGCACTCAGGGGACATAAGTTTTTATCACGTTTTGGGCCTGCCGCCCATGAGGTACCCTGCAGGCCCAGGGGGCATTGATTTTTTTCAGATGATTAGGGCCCGCTGCGCATGGGGCAACAGACTGGGCTTGGGGCAAAAGTTTTTTTTTTTTTTAATGATTAGTGCCCACACCCCACATGGCAGGCATTTTTAAAAAATGATTAGAGCCTGCTGCCAATGCTCATGTGACGGGCCTAAGGTGCATTCATTTGTAAAAAATTATTGGGGACATCACCCACGGGGCATGTGGCGAGCCCTAGGAGCATTTATTTTTTGTTAAAATAGCAAAGCAAATTGTGGCAATAATGCAGCAAAACTGGCATATTTCTGCAGCAAAATTTACTAATTCATGCTGCAATATCCTGGGGGGTCTAATACAAGACTTCACCCCCTCTTTTCAGGGGATGGAGTCTCTTACCTCTACATCTTCACATAGAAATCTACACATAGAGGCAGGTGTAGATTTCCATATGAAGCGATGTCCACATGTAAACTAACCGTTGTAAATAGTGTCAGTGCAGTGTACTAATTACTGCATTCATCTGGGGCACTGCTCACGAACTGCAGAATAAGTGAGCTCTGGATTGCGATGAAATTATACTTCATGATGAGTATACTTGGATTCTTGTGTAATTCAGACAGGATCTGTATATTCACAAATGTATATGAGATTGTGGGCCTAACTCATAAAGATAAACTTCCTCTTTGTGTAAGTTTTTCAGTATTCACGAAACTGCAGTTTCATAGTAAGGCTCACATTCATCAGCCCTGATGCGCCACTTTTACCGCTCCCTCCCTAACGGCACCATGGTTGCGCCGTATGTAAAATACAGTGCACCATGGCGGTCGTTGGAACAATAGCATCAACATTTTTGACACTATTGTGGCACTTTGATACACTAGCATGATAAATGTTGATGCTAGTGCAGCAAAGTGCAAGGAGGCCCATTGATTCTAATGGGTGCGTCCTTTTAACGCCTGCTCTGAGTAGGTGTTAAAACTGACGGAAAAAATGGCACAATGAAATCTGTTACATTTCACTGCACCATTTTTCTGGTCTCCTAGCGGTGGAACGCCCCTCTTGCATGCTGCTGGCGGGACAGAAGGGGGACACTCCTCCACCCTAATGGAGGAGCCGCCCCTGGGTGGCGCTAGGGGCTTCTTAAATATGCCCCTAAGTTTCCAGTGCGTAAACTCTGCAGTCGGGTGGAGAACTCGGCACATAAAAAGGAGGGCCATCCCTATCTTTTATGTTCAGAGTTCTCTGCCTTGACTGCGGAGTCTCACGTTCATAAACTTACTATTAAAATGTAGTTTTGAGAATACTGAAAAAGCGTAAGCTTACACAAACGTGTAAACTAAACCTTTGTGAATCAGGCTCGTAATCTGCACACACCCTCTATTATTCTGCGTCATTGTACACGGAGCTGACCACACAAACTGGGTTCACAATCTGTGAATACCTTTGCACACATAAGTAAAAACAAAAGGTGTGATTTAACGCATGCTTACTAAATCGTGACCACGTTGCCCTGTGATAGTTCAATGTCCTGAGTTTGATTTTTATGAGTTTTAATGTTCATTTCAATTATCTTTCCCATAATATTACATTCTTGATCTCAAACAAGTGCAGATATGGACTAGGTCTGTGCGAAACTGTCCATTATGGTCAAGCAATCCGTTAATTTGCACCAATTTGCAAGTTTTAAATGTGAGAATTTCCTCCAGTGTGAGAGTTTGCTCCAGCGAA
Source organism: Pleurodeles waltl (assembly GCF_031143425.1). NCBI lineage: Eukaryota > Metazoa > Chordata > Amphibia > Caudata > Salamandridae > Pleurodeles > Pleurodeles waltl. The sequence continues at coordinate 1,693,598,800 of NC_090445.1, forward strand.
CCGGTTCAAGCTGAAAATGTCTTGCAAGAAACAGTTTTAATCAAAAAATGTGATGTGGGAGACATTTTGCCTGTGAACCAGACCGAATTTGCAGTGACACTTGGACAACAGGTATTCCCTCTAAGTGCATTTTTACATAATTTAACATCAGTTTTTTCTTTTCTGACATTACACATCATTTCATGGAAACGTTTACACAACTTCAGACACCCTTAGAAGGAAAGTATTTATAAAGACAATAGCAATTCATAGTGTTTGTGGATTAAGAATAATTCTACAATTGCCTTTTCCATCTACAGGTACGAAAAAACACAGCTCCATTCTGGTGTGTGAATTCCTATTTATTTTTGATTCATTGCACTCTGTCCAGATAAAAGCAATCCTTCCCTCTCATGTCCACTCTGGAAAACATACTGAGATTATCTTTGATCACTCAGAAAACATTCTTCATCCAAACATATTGGGGGTCATTACAACCTCGGCGGTCTTATAAAAAGACCGCCGAGGCTGCGGGAGCCAGAATACCGCCATTGCCGGCGGTATTCCTGGCTCCCTATTATGACTTTTCCGCTGGGCCAGCGGACGGTAACAGTGTTACCGTCCGCTGGCCCAGCGGAAAAGTCACATCAACATTGCTGCCGGCTCGTAATAGAGCTGGCGGCAATGCTGATGTGCAGCGGGTGCAGTAGCACCCGTCGCGCATTTCACTGCCCGAAATTCGGGCAGTGAAATGCGCGACGGGGCTATGCCTGGGGGCCCCTGCACTGCCCATGCACTGGGCAGTGCAGGGGCCCCCAGGGGCACCCCAAGTCCCCTTTCCGCCAGCCTTTCAATGGCGGTGTTTACCGCCACGGACAGGCTGGCGGTCGGGGTCTCATAATCCCCAGGGCAGCGGTGCTTGCACCGCTGCCCTGGGGATTATGTCCGCCAGGCGGAAGCCTGGCGGTATAGTGGAGGGGCCGGCGGTATGACCGTGGCTATTGTGCCACGGTCATAATAGCTGGCGGAACACCGCCAGCCTGTTGGCGGTGTTACCGCCAACTTACCGCCGGCCGCCAGGGTCGTAATGACCCCCTTTGTGTCTTTAACATATACCTGTCAAAGCATTTTCCTACCACTTACACTAAATTGGCACCTAAAATGCCCATAGTAGGTCTTCTCTATTTTCGTTTTCCTCCACAAAGGAACAGTGGGCATTGCTAGACAATATTTTATAATCATGCCAATAAGAGATCCAGCAAATCATGAACTGCATCTATTTGGTCCCTAGTTCTGCTTCGGCCAAGGTGATTTTTTTTTCCAGAAACTGGATGGAACAGACCACCCAGCATATTATTTCTCATCTCTACTCATGCTTTACATGTGCACTTGCCTGTTATTTTTACTCGAACTATTTCAGAAATTTTTTAAGAACTGAACCACTCTAAGGGCCGTATTGAATTGCTTAATGTGTTTCCCGTAAAATGTGATGTTTGATATAGTCCCCTAGAATTAAGAGTTAAACTTTGCCGGGAGCCAGTGTTAAAAAGGGGCAGACACTGAGGGCCTTAGTCAGAAAAGTAAACTTAGAGCCCAATTCACAAAGGTAAACTTAGTCCTGAAGTCTAAGGCCCATATTTCTACTTTTTTAGCACCGCATTTGCGCCGCTTTTTAACACAAAAGTGGTGCAAACTTCCAAAATACAATTGTATTTTGTAAGTTTGCGCCGGTTTTGCATAAAAAAATTATGCAAATGTGACGCTAAAAAAGTATAAATATGGTCTGAAGTGCCCAATTCACAAAGGTAAACTTAGACTCAAAGTCTAAGTTTAGTTCTGAAGTCTAAGTTTAAACCAGAAGTCTAAGGCCCAATTCACACGCTTAAACTGAGACCTTAATTCTCAGGGTATTTGTTGTTGAGTATCATTGCATCCACTCTGTACCTGGAGATGGACACTTATACTTACATGAGTCCAATGTTTTGAGTTTTAATTGTTGAATATATTTTTCTAAATTGAAAGTTGTTTTAATGTTTTGAAAACTGTCTCTAAATTTGGAATACTTTTTGTTTTCCTGTGTGTGCGTTTAAACATATTAACATAATTTGTTGCATGTTTTTATGGGTTCTCAACAGAACAAGGTATGTTTCATTGTATGGAAAGTATGTTCATTCTCTAAGAGCAACACCATTTTGCAGTCAAATGGCACTCTTCACAAGAAAAACATAAAAATGCAGGTGAAGATTGTGATCTCCACTTGAACAGTACCTGTACATTTTTGGTGGGAATTTACAAACATTTTCAGAAGTATGTCTGGAAAGCTGCATCGGGAGCTGATTTCCAGGAGCACTTCTGAGAATCTCATGTGACTATATGCGGGCTCCTGTTTGCTGTACTGGCTTCTACAAAACCTGGCGATCTTCACAGATGGAATTGAGTTTTCTGTGCAAATGCACATTCTTTTTTGTTTGGTCTTCATGGGATAAAAAACAATCCCCATGGAGAAAGCTCTTCCCTTACACTCCCAGGAAATCTGAAGATGATTTGTTCCTCTTTCCATCCTGGAACCAACGTTACTTTGGACCTTGGACAGAGTAAATCTCCAACCATTTTCAGAGTAGAAAGGGGTCATAGAGAAGTTTGGGAATATCCTCAGAACCGTGAGCACTGCCAAACGTCCAGGGTAAACATAGCTTTGGAGAGCCTACTTCTTAGCCCTTGAATTGTCATAGGACTCTTGTTCGAACAAGACTGCTGGATTCGGGGCAGCAGAGTCACCGCTTGTGGGTGACTGAGTCATTCCCACACCAGTTGGCAGATGCAACCACAACACCCTCCCCATTGCCGGAACAAGAGTGCCAGTCCAAAGACCTAACTAGAAAAAATGCTCTAAACTATAAATACTAAATACTAAACGCATTTAAAATATACATGAACGAGTTCATTGTCAATGTTAACAAGCCAGGAAGGCCTACAGATAAACCAAAATTAAAAAGATAAAATGGAAACATGTTTCGGATTTTGAAAAAAATTCCAATGGTCGAATGTCAACACTAATTGTGATCCTGCAGAAAACTTTCAATGTCAGCAAGCCAGATAAGATTCCACTTCAGCAGGCGATTAGTTGCCCAGCACATTAGTTGAAGGATCCACGGAGCAATAGTGTGCAGAAGCCTCAGCCCCAGACGAGGTTGACAAGGCAGCGTCCCTCGTTGCACCTGATGTAGACGGAGCCAACAAATCCACAAGTGGCGGCTCATAAGATGCTCCGCGTATCAACCACAATCTTAATGGGCATGTCCGTGAATGAACCCTCATCGAGAACATTAACAGGTTTGTGTCCAAAGAAGAGACAGGCTGTACTGGAAGATACACTTTCGGTGCACCCTGGAAGAAGCACCATAAGCAATGTAAAATGGGTTGCACACAAGTCAGAACCGGCTGGAATGCCAGTGACCAATTCAGCTCCAGTTCCTCCAGCAAGGAGGCTCCGAAGTACTGCATCATGCGATCACGACACAGCTAGGCTGGTGTTAGCTCCATCACTCCGCTTTGCTGAAATGGGACAGCCACCGCGTATCAAAAACAGCAGCAGCAAAAAACTGCCAATCAATGCCAAAATTATTGGGACTCTACCAAAGACACCCAAAAAGAGTGAGTAAATGGGTTAGGGAATTACTCCAAATGCTGCCTGGAATGTGCTGACAAATTCAGACCCAACAGTCTTCAAAACGTATATAATCCCCACAGTATTAGATGCGTTAGAAATTCTGCTCACCAAGTAACCAAAGTGTTTGAGGAATTTGTGTTTAATAAGGACTATCTCTGCTGATGACCTTGTTAGATGCAGGCCATAGGTCTCGCTGGTTGATATCGGAGCCACATGTTTTTGAAACAATAACACCTTTAGTCTGCTCAGCTTGTCAAACTGTTCATTTCAAGTAGCAATGTGCGGGCACAATTCTGCTACTTTTATCTCTCATGTGGGGTAAATAATACATGGCTACAACAAGTTACAATTTGGGAAACTGAAATTACATAGGCAATTCCAGGTTTCATTCCGCAGCAGCTTTGATCATTCAGCATAACATAACTTTCATTGGAAAGTATCTGAAACGCTGGGTTAATCAAAGAGATGGGAGTACCTTTCAAATAACAGGCTATGCTACTGCAGATTGCATTGCACTTGTGGTGGGGAAATCCACAATAATGGGCCCCAAGAATGGAGGCTCCAAGAATTCCTTTGTCAGTTCTTGGCCAGTGTATACGTGGATTTTTTGTTGGATAAACATATGTTTGAGGCTGAAATTACCTTTCTAAAAAGACCCCAATGTGTCTTATTTGAATAGAGTTTATTGCTGTGGGATGTTGGATGGTGCAGGCTTTGAATGTTGAGTCAATAACTGGTAATTATTCTTAACGTTAATCATCATGCAATCAAAACCAAATGATTTTTAAAGTGTCATAATTTATGTTTTCGCCTTCAGACAGCTTTTAAATGTCAACTGTTGAGGACCTACTGAACTTAAAATGGCTTTTGGTTCTGCCGATTCATTTGCTTTCTTGTCGGTCTAATTTGTTTGTTATCGAATGGCTTTCCTTCTTCCTTCTTGTGTTTGCCTCCCCCTCCCCCCAGAGGAATAGCTTATTTGCCATCCTTTAGACTGGATAACTTGTATGCTTCCATGGCTCACATCAGGGAACTCATTTTTTCTTATTGTTTGAGCATGCCATGAAAGTGTATGTGTTTTCTTGCTTCCTCCATCATGTGGTGTTTCATCCCTTACATTCCTACTCCCATGCTCTCCATTTTGTCCACTCGCCTAGCTAATCCAGAAAAGCATAGCAACACGTATATGTTTGCTGGGGTTGAACTAAAGAGCAGCATTTATCAGATTGTTTCTTTTTACTTTTTTTCTGTCCCCCCCATTGTATGAAAGCCCAGTTAGCACTCAAATGAAGCATGCATAGTGCTGTGGGAAGGGCAGACTGCTGCGAATCTGCTCCCTAGGCTGATGCTGGCCAGAGCATTTCCCAAGTTGATTGGAAAGTGAGTTAGACTTTAGCAAGCATTTTCCTTGTCACTTCCTCACTCACCGCCTCAGACAGCTGTTTTATTCTTTCAAGTACCTGTAGCTAGTCCTTGCTTTCCCTGTCGTTTTTAAGCAGGATCACAAGCAAAACAGTTTTTAAATTGTTGTTCAGAAATTCCTGTATGAAACGTATTTGAAAAATAAACCATGCTGTTTAAAAAGTTTTAAACAATGGAATTAGGTGTTCAGTTTTGAGATATCTTAAGATATGCATTTGCTTTACTTCTAGTATTTTTATTTTTCTCTGTTCTATTCTTATACCAATGCTTCACAAACAAGCATTGAAAAACCAATAGTTAGGTTTTTGTATTATAAAGACGAGACCTATTGACTTTGCAATACCTGTTCTTGTGCAGGATTGGAATAATTTGAAAATTGTGAAGGTCATTGCATGCTTTTATATTTGGTTGCATTGTGCCTATGAGAGACGTATATAGATTTTGGGCAGTCAGGACACTACCGACTGCAGGAACATATGTAGAAGGTAAGTTAGTCTCTGAATTCTAATACAGCAAATTGCTATGGACAATGCATTTCATGTCTGAGCAGTCAGATAAGGTTGTCTATAATAGCTTTATCTCACAAAACTAAATTAATATTTTCTTAATTGTCCTCAAGCAAAAGTGGGGGGCTTTTCCCCTTCTGCAATGTGATTTTTAAAAGCAATCAAAAGAATTAGTGGACTCACATGAATTAAGGCATGATTTAGAGTCGGGTTACTCCGTCTCAAACGTTATAGATATCCCAGTCACCTTATTACAAGTGCTGTATTATGTAATGCACTTTTAATAAGGTGGACGGGATGTCCCTCACAGTTGTGATGGAGTAACGCGTTCTCCAAACTCAAAATCGGGCCCGCTCCCATCTATATATGCATGCTCTTTAAATCTGATACAAGAAACTTTCTGGGCTAATTTCTGTACGTTTTGGGGAAATGGGTGCATCTTGCGGCATCTGTCAAAAATGTTTGTGTGTCATACAGGTGAAACGTGTAATATGTTAATAGAAGGTTTATGGTATAGTTTGAACTGTCAGTATTTTTTTAATGAGAGTACAGTTCTGAGAGTCATCAATGTTATTAGGGTTAAAAATGTATATATGAATACTTAGAATTGTCTTCCCAAAGAGCCTCATTGGTCTCTGTTTATGATAGCGCACGTGTTGTATGTATACTGTCAAATGTTTCAAAATTGAATCCCACAACAGTGTGCTTGTCAAGTTGAACACACAATAGCATGCTTGTTCTGGTACACGTTGGAGAACGCTTGTAACTTTCATAACAGAACTTTGCTAACTGTGAAAAAATGTATTTTGGGGGATTTTGTCTCGTGCACTGTATGGCGGATCTGAAATTTTACAATCTTGTTTATTGTCACAGTTGGAGTTTGTAATATATCTTCAGAAAGTTTGGTAATAGGCATGCAGGAGCATAAATAGTATTTTTGAGGGGTAATTTCCTCAAGTGACACAAAAGATTTCCATCATTCAATAGGTACTTCAAATTGTTTATAGGACTGTCTCTACCACTCACCTTTTAAAATCATTTAGTTAGTCAGCGGCTTTTGTTTGGCTAACCACTGCTACTATTTCGAATTCACTCCTCCTCCTCTTTTGCATAGTTGCACCTTATGTGTATTTAAGCGTGAAGCCTTTGTGCTCCCATAAAATGTCAAGTGGTTCTGAGACATTGCCTCCTGGGGCTCTAGCATGTGATCGCCCACAGGCAGATGCTACAGGTGAATTGCGATGCTGGCTCTATTTCCTACAAAAGTTTATTGGAAGTTAAATAGTGTCGAGGAACCTGCTGGCGTTTGTTTTGTTGAACTGGTTTTAAGTCTTTACCTTTTTAATTTTTGCTTCATCATAACTTTGTTTCTCCAATCTTATTTCAACCCATCTTTATCTGTCCACCTATCCATGCCACTGATATGACCCTTAATTTATCTCTTTCACTTTGTCTTATCACTTTGTTCTTCACTACATCATATGTATAACCATCTTGTGAGTCTATTTTTAATGTAATCATCTCAAATGTCATCAATACTATTCTTACACTAAACTGAATTGCATTCCTTTTTGGGTGATTCAACTAATCGGTTTACTCATTCTAACACTAACCCCAAACCAATTCCTAAATTAAATTGTTTTTTTTATTGTAAGTCAAAACCTAACACTATCTTTCATTTAGTTAATTAAATTACAATGCAATAATCATGTTGGAATCCTAACATAAATCCTAAACAAATAATTAAAGCAATTCATAAATTGTATTTAAAATTAAATTAACTTATGTTCTATTAAATTATTACTTCATACTTAAATAAATTCAAATAATATTTAAAAAACGAAACATCTTATTCTAACCCTATTGCTAACTCTATGGTTATGTTCTATTACATTTTAATTTCATTTAATTCAATTATTCTAACAATGATGCTAACCTGATCTCAAACTACATGTTTTTGATGTATTCCCATTTAAATGTTTTTAAGCTAATAATAGTATTCTAACGCTAACTCTCAGTTAATTACATTCCATTTATTTTAAATTGATTATAGTAATACTAACACTAATCTAACTAAATTAAGCACAATCATATTATTATTAATTATTTACTAATAACCCAAACATTAAAGGGGCAATTCAGAACAAAAGCAATTCTTGCCATCCAGTGCAGGTTCTCTAACAAACACCTATAATATGATAACAGATTGTTCCTTTCTTTCATGATGTCTGCTGGGGTTTTGAGACCTATTGTGACATCATTAATTGGATAGGCCTTTTAAATTATGCTAAATTAAGGAAACCTGCTGCATGGCAGTCTCTGGCAAATAAATAAATCCTCAACAACTGCCGTGGCAATTTTCAGATTTCAGGGTAGGGCATAAGGACATGAGAAACCAGTCACTCTTCATGGTTGGAGGTGGGGTCCCAATGAGTTGGTGGGGTGGGCTGCAGGGGCACCAAGTTACCAGCATTTAACCTGGCTATATGAGGGCATTGCCCTCTTCTCCTCCTGCAGCACCTGTAACTCGATCCAGACCTGCGGCACCCCACCTTCATGGATGGGGATCACGCCTTTCTTTTGTAAGTGCCTCTCTTTTGGGAGAGATATTGTCAGGCATTGGATCTCCCTGCGCTCTACCTTGTGCCCCATTTTCAGGTCCACAGCCATTGGAGCCATAGTGGGGCTGCCATTGAGAGGCTGCATTTTCCACTGAGGATCCTGCGCTGCACCATCGCTGAGGACACAATCAGGGTTTGCACTCGTTTGAGGTGAGCATCGGTCTGGGGTGGCTGCATCCACAGTGAGTTTAGATTATCATTCATTGCCTTGGCGATATTTTACAGAATGTTGCTTTTCAGGCAGGTTGAGGGAACTGAAAAGGCTGGAGAAGGATTGCTTGTTGTGTGCATTGCATCAGTCCATATGTTCATCTTCACTTGAACCGTGCCTTTCTAGCTCGGTAGAGAGTTCTTAGGTCTCATACATTAAAGGCTTGGGTTTGAGCCTCATTATGGCTTTTTACTGTGGTTGCCTCGATTTATTATGCCAGTTTATACGTGCTAAATTGTGGACACAATTTCTTATATTATTTGTGCTGAGTCATAGTTTCTGCGTTATTTTGTATTGACTTAATAAATATAAGGCCACCCAAAAAAGCAAAGAGGAGGGCTGGTGGGCCGCTTGGATTCTAGAGGAGTTGCTGGCTCTATTGTGGCCTACATTGGGGGGGAGGGCTATATGATAGTCTAATCCACAAGTGAGGGCTAGAACTCCCACATAGTTGTCTCCCACGCACTTTCACCCCAAGAAACAGTCATGGGGAGCAGTGCTTTGGGAAAAGCACCCCCCCCAACATGGGGGGAGCACGGCCCCTTAGGAATCAGGGCTGCTGTAGCCTGAACCCTTTGCACTAGTTGTGCGTCGGGCTGGCCCAGGAACTTCCGCCCTCACACCTCGTGAGGTGTGGGGACAGAAGTTAGGTAGGGGGGAAAAACATAGGGGCAGTGTCCCTCAATCTGGTTTCAGCTGCCGCGCTCCAGGTGGGGGGCTACTTAAGCACCCTCCCAAGAAAGGGTCGGCCTTGTTCGCACGGCAGCTGGGATTGTCCGATACGGCGTTATGGCATTGAAGGACTTCGGACGGAGAGGATTTGTTGCTGACTTCGCTCGGCTTCGGATGGAGAGGATTGTTTCGGCGTCACCACACAGAGCGGCGTTCACCTTTGCGAGCCCCCCTTTTTCCCTTGACAGAGCCTCGAGGGCAGGGCTCCGAGGGAACAGAGCCCCCGGTCAGCGTGTCGGAGGCCCCGTCACCATGGGCGTAGGAAGTGTGGGGGACGCGGGGGATATATCCCCCCCAGATTTTGGAGTGGGGGGGACACGGGGGACAAGGGTGGGGGGGACGAGGGGACAAAGGATTTCCCCTTCTATGATCTGATTTGCAGGGCCATGAGCGCCAAAAGCGCGACCTATACTGGCCCTGCACTTGACCTGTGACCTGCTTCCAGCTACCTGCGACCAATCTGATCATGAGGGTGACGTCAAAAAGGCCACTCTCCCTCTGCCCTTTTGTTGTGCTGCAAGCACAGGAGGAGTTCTTTCACACCTTGCCCCCAACAGCCCACAGCTGCCTGGAGTCTGCACTTCTGAAAACAAAGGGAGAGAGAGGCCCTTTGTTGATTGCTGTCTGAAATCCGTTCCTGCCGCCCTCTAGCCTGAAGATAGCAGCAAGATTTAAATAAGGTAAGGAGGTTTGGGTAATTAAATAAAGTATTTCCCTTACTTTTTAAATAAAGTGCTGCGTTGCCGAGCATCTCCCTTTTTTATACATTATTGTTGGTTCACTGTAAGATATGAGCAGGGCAGGTTTTAGCGCGCTTGTGTGACAATGTTTGTTAGGGCCCTGTTTCTGTCGCCCTCTGTCTCCCTTTCACCAGGGTCTCCGACTGCCACAGTGCTAATTATTGTCCCCTGAGGTGACTCGGTGCTTGAAAGTGGCTTTGAAAGCACCTGCTGGGTGTTCCTTGCCCCGGACAGTTTTCAGGCAACAATAAAAATTTCAATCTGGTGATTAATGGTCTTCCTGGAGAGAGATTGAAGTTTTGTCTAGTGGAAGTTTTGAGTCATCATAAAATAGTACTAGCGCAAAGAGATGCATACAAACTGCGAGGTATAGATTAGAACGTTATGGTTGTTCCCCATTTTTTCATTAACTTAATGTTGCAAAAGGGGTTAATTTCAGTGAAAATCAGTTCTTATTATTAAAGAGAACCCCCAACCATGGCGTTATGTTTTAAATTCTGAGCCTGGGCTTCTCCAGACAGGGCACTCTTAAACTATACCTGCTACCAGTATGGATGGCCTGTGACTCCCACATCTTGTAGTCCTCTGTCTTATGTAACATGTCCTATAGACTGAGTTACACACATATGATGATTGTCTCTGTGTAATGTCTGTGTGATGTAAAGTGCTCTGACAGCCTACACTGGTATGAGGGATGTATGATGGAACAACACATGTGTACATCACGCATGCCTTAACAACATGTTCTCAACAACGGCCACGTCTTTATCATGCATGCCTTTACCATGCACACCATTACCATGCAAGCCTTAACAGTGAATTTCGTTGTAAAAGCATGTTTGGTAAAGGAACATGCATGGTAAATTCTTCCCGCCCTGCCCTCTTACACCTGATACCATACTCCACCCCGCCCAAGCACTTAAAACTCCCCCTTCCCCCCTACCCTGAGCTCTAAAGCCCCCCGCCCTGAGCCCTAAAAGTAACCCTGCCTGTCCTAAAAACTACCCCGATCCCATCCCCACCCTAAATCCCAAAACCTACCCTGCACTGTCCTAAAAACTACCATGACTCCTCCGCCCCTTCCCTGAACCCTACAACCTACCCTGCCCTGTCCTAAAAACTACCTTACCCCCTGCCCATGCCCTAAACCCTAAAACCTACCCCGCCCTGTCCTAAAAACTACCCGACCTCCCCGTCCTGTCCCTTAAAACGAACCCTGCACTGTCCTAAAAACTTCCCTGACCCCACCCCTGCCCTGAACCCTAAAACCTACCCTGCACTGTCCTAAAAACTACCAGACGCCCCTGCCCTGAATTCTAAAACCTGCTCTGCCTGTCCTCAAAAAAACTCTGCCTGTCCTAAAAACTACCCGAACCCCCGACCCCACTCTGAATCTTAAAACCTACTCTACCCTTTCCTAAAAACTACCCTGACCCTGCCCCCACCCTGAACCCTAAAACCTACCCACCCTGTCCTAAAAACTACCTGACCCCCTGCCCTTGCCCTGAACCCTAAAACCTAGCCCGTCCTGTCCTATAAACTACCTGATCTCCCTGTCCTGTACCCTAAAACCTACCCTGCACTGTCCTACAAACTTCCCTGAGCCCACCCCTGCCCTGAACCCTAAAACCTACCCTGCACTGTCCTAAAAACTACCAGACGCCCCTGCCCTGAATTCTAAAACCTGCTCTGCCTGTCCTAAAAAACTCTGCCCGTCCTAAAAACTACCCAAACCCCGACCCCACCCTGAATCCTAAAACCTACTCTACCCTTTCCTAAAAACTACCCTGAGCCCCGCCCCACTCTGAACCCTAAAACTTACCCGCCCTGTCCTAAAAACTACCTGACCCCCTGCCCTTGCCCTGAACCCTAAAACCTAGCCCGCCCTGTCCTATAAACTACCTGATCTCCCCGTCCTGTACCCTAAAACTACCCGCCCCCACCCTGTATCGTAAAACCTACCCCGCCCTGTTCTAAACCTTACCCCGACCCCACACCCTGAACCCTAAAACCTACCCCGCTCTGCCCTAAAACTACCTGACCTCCCCGTCCTGTACCCAAAAACCTACCCTGCACTGCCCTAAAAACTACCCTGACCCCCTGCCCTGAACCCTAAAATCTAACCCACCCTGTCCTAAAAACTTCCCGGCGCCCCATCGTACTCTAAAACCTACCCAGGCCTGTTCTAAAAATTACCTCGCCCCCACCCTGAACTCATCAAAGGCAAATGCTAGCTTTGTGCCCACTGTGCATGCGCTAGTGGTTGGCCCTAGGGACCAGATGCCAGTGATCATTTGCAACTCCCGCGATCCTGGATGTTGCCACCGATCCCTGCCAGCACACTTTGGAGGGTTCTGTGACCTTGGTGTCCTGCTCAGGCAAGAAAGGTAAGCTGAATTGCCCCACCATTCATGATCTCACCACAAATGTGTTAAAAATAAAGCCACTGTGTCCAACACGTTGGACGGTCCGTGTAAAAGCTGTACAAAAAGTAATGGATAATTATGAACCTATTCTGGAAACCCTAGAACAATTATCAACATCCAAGTCCAGTGGTGATGTGTCTGCTCGTGCTCGTGCTTTGCTTGCACACTTTCAGAGAGGAACAACTCCTAGGTCTTCAGATTGCTCTCCAAATACTGCAGCTTCTGGAATGTTTGAATATTGCCATGCAAGGCCGCCAGCAAACTATATCTGGGCTACTGGCTGCTGTGAATGTAGCAAAAAGTGCCATACTGAAGCTTCGTAATGATGAGTCATTCAACAGTCTGATCCATTCCACTAACCACATGACTTCTAAGTACCATCTTAATGCCATTGAAGTGCCACAACTGCGGTGAATCCCTAAAAGAATAGATGATGGAGCAGCAGAAAGTTTTCATCCTGCAACCGTGGGGGACTACTATCGACCTCAGTACTTTGAACTTTTGGATACAGTTTCTGTTCATCTCACTCAGCGTTTTGACCAGGAAGGCATCCAAAGATATGAAAAACTTGAACAGGTGCTTTTAACAGGCAGTGGCATGGACTCTATTGCTCAGTACAAAGAAATTGACCCTTTGCTGCTCAAAGCTCAATTAACTATATTATCAAGTATGTTCAAGTACTCTTCAGTCCCAGAACTGGCAGACATACTCCGAAAAATGCTTCCAAGAGAGGGAGCTTTCTTTTCACAGGTTGAAAAGCTACTGCAGATTCTTTTAATTATTCCAGTATCTTCTTGTGAGGCTGAGAGAAGCTTTAGTGGTCTCTGCCGCCTGAAAACTTGGCTAAGATCAACTATGTCCCAGAAAAGACTAAATCATGTTGCCATATGCAATATACATAAAGAGATGATGGACTCAATTGACCTACAGACAATAGCAAAACAATTTGTCCTCCGCAGGGAACGGCGCAAGAAATTATTTTGCTTTTCAAATTCAAGTTCATAATTTTATTATAGATACCTACAGCAAGAAATAATCATTTCTAATTAGGCCAATTGCATGTTGAGGTTTAGGAATCTCACCAAGAACATTTAGTTTATTCGTCCTTTTTTTGTCCCACCTTTGTTTGCTTGGTGCATGAAGATGCGAGATGTATAAACATTTTTTTGTGCATTTGGTCCAATTACTTTGTGAATGTAAATAACAATAAAGCATACTTGCAAACTGTGACTACAAGCATGCCTTTCTCAATATTTCACTTAAAAACTATGCGATTGTATTTGTTTACCCGGGTGATCTCACACAATTGGCAATTTGTATAGGGTCACTTGAAAGTCCTCAAGGTTGTCCCTGTCCCCCCCAGAAATTTACTGTCTCCTACGCCCCTGCCCGTCACCTTCCTCGGGAGCTGTGTGCTTTTCAGGATTTGAGGGGGCCCCGCCCAAGAGGCCTGGGCTGCAGGCTTGTGCGTACGCGGCTGCGTTTAATTTAGAGTTACATCCCTTTAAGTTCGGGATTGTTTTACAATCTCGATCTGCTTCCCCTTGTTGCTTGCAGCGTAAAAGCAAATATTAGTTGTGCACTTCGCGCGTTAAATAAAATTTATTTGGCACGCTTCACTCTTGGTGTAAAGTGCCATTACTAGTCGCACACTTCGCACGTTAAAGCAATTGTTCTTCACGCTTGGTAAAGTTAAAAGGTTATACTTAGGAATCAGCCACAGCCGGTTCTGCTAGATAAATATTAAGTGCTTTGCTTCCCTGGTGCACTAGCGGTGTTTTGGTTGGGCCTTCCTGACCTAGCTGGGTGGCCCCTTGTTTGGTCACACAACGTCGGCCTGGCCTGGGACAGGAACATCCATCATACCGGGTAAATGAGGTCATTGCGGGGTAGGATTTGCTTTAGTATAGCATAAGTTACAAGGTTTGTAAATTGATAAGTAATTGTGATCCATTTGCAAAGTTCAAAGCATCCCATTTGTGTTGGTTATTTACAGACTGTTACAGTGCTCACAGTGCTAGCTACAGGTTCAGTTAGAATTGTTACTTGTTATAAAGGGGGTCATTACAACCTCGGCGGTCTTTCAAAAAGACTGCCGAGGCTGCGGGAGCCAGAATACCGCCAATTGCCAGCGGTATTCCTGGCTCCCTATTATGACTTAACAGTCATATAACAGTGTTACCGTCTGCTGGCCCAGCGGAAAAGTCAGATCAGCATTACTGCCGGCTCGTAATAGAGCCGGCGGCAAAGCTGATGTGCAGTGGGTGCAGTAGCACCCGTCGCACATTTCACTGCCCGAAATTCGGGCAGTGAAATGCGCGACGGGGCTATGCCTGGGGGCCCCTGCACAGGGGCCCCCCAAGTCCCCTTACCGCCAGCCTTTCCATGGCGGTGTTTACCGCCACAGATAGGCTGGCGGTCGGGGACTCATAATCCCCAGGGCAGCGCTGCTTGCACCGCTGCCCTGGGGATTTTGACCGCCAGGCAGAAGCCTGGCGGTATGTTGGAGGGGCCGGCGGTATGGCCGTGGCTATTGCGCCACGGTCCTAATAGCTGGCGGAACACCGCCAGCCTGTTGGCGGTGTTACCGACAGCTTACCGCCGGCCGCCAGGGTCGTAATGACCCCCATAGTCTTTAATTTTACAGCAGGGTAATTAAGTTGAGTGTGCTTTGTAGTGGTACTTTAAGAGCGACTGAGAGTCATGACTTGCAACCGCAATAGGGTGGTTTAGAGGAAGGGGAGGGACCCCGAATTATCTCAGTTATTAAAACTGGTTTTGGCAAAGCTGGGCAATGGGGATTCAGACAGTGGAGACTCAGTGTCGGAGAGTGAGGACAATAGTGCTGGAACTAGCCGCCTGCGGCAGTCACATGTAGCCCCCCACGCAGCTTTCCCCCCGGTGAAGCGTAGAAATAAAAAGCAGGTTTCAAACGTGCAGCAACCATCTGCTTCCACAGCGGCTATCACCCTCCCTGAGCAGTCCCCTATACCAGACATTCCATTAGTATCTGGGAGCGCTACTCCTGAGGCTCACCTGGGGGAAGAAAGTGCAGTATCTGCACCAGAGCTAGGGGTGACAGCTATGTTAGCAGACATTCAAAAGTAATTGGCAACATTGGCGGTGCCATCTACGGTGGCAGTGGTCCAGTCAGCACCCCAGTCTCAGGCTGCAGTTCCAGTCATACCTCCTCCAGTTTTGCATGGGCAGGCCAGTTCCACTCCACAGGTAACCACGCAGGATCCGACCACGCAAGCGTTGCTGGCGGTGTCTCAGTTATTAGCTAATATTCATACCTAAGCAACTCTCCCACCTCCTACAACTCCTTGGACCTCAAATGATGCTCTGCAGATCTCAGTGGCAGGGCTTAAACGCCAGGTGGAGGCGATGCCGGCGGCGCACAGTGTTACTCCATTGCAGGCTGTAGCAGCGGGCCCAGGTGTCTCCCCGGCACCGGGTGCTCTGCCTCCTGATACTACTTTAGAGAAAAGCGAGGCTGCTGAAATAAGCAACAATCAATCTAAGGGTAGTAGATCAGCGGAAGGGGCGGGGCTAGACACACTATTGTCAAGACCAGGTAAGCTCGCTGCTCTTGTTGGTTCAGAGGTTAAAGAAAAGATTTGGAGGGGAGAATTTGTGGACATTTTGACTCTCTTCAGGGCAAAAAGAAGGGAGCTTGAAACCAAAGACAAAGAGGTGAAGGCATCATCATCTAGTGACAAAAAACCCAAAGTGGAAGAAAGTATAACTAATTGGTTGTTTGGGTTTAATGTCTTTATGTCTGTCATGCTTGAAAAGAAACCTGAGTTGGGTATATCCATGATTTGTTATGCGAATAAGATATTAAGAGCACACCACTCCTGGCTGGAGTACGACAGAGACTTCAGGTGGGGAAAGCTGGAGGACCCAGCAATTGGTTGGGACCAGACGGAGGTGAACGTATGGTTAGAGTGTGTGAATAGAAAACTACCAGGGAAACAGCCCTTTCGTTCACAATATCCCAGCGATAAAAAAGGGTCATGCTGGGCCTTTAAAAAAATAATATGCTCGCGCAGCCCTGGGTTGTGTAAATTCAAACATACCTGCTCTTTCTGCGGGCACCTCCCTCACCCAGAGTTTAAGTGCATTAAAAAATCCAGGGAGAAAGTTAAAGAGGGGATTAAGCCCGGTAATTAAAACAACTTTGCCATCACCAATAAAGATTGACGCATTACTCCCATGGTTGCAGGATTATCCGGTTAAAGAATCAGCAGAATTACTAGCTAAGGGCTTTTTATTTGGTTTTAGGATTCCTGCTGTCAACCTATCCCCTATTGAACATTGCAAGAATTTAGTATCTGCTTTGAGGAACCCAGGAGTGGTGGCCAGAAAGATAGAGAAGGAAAGGACCCTGGGTAGGTTGGCAGGCCCTTTCCCTTCCCCCCTTCGACAGATTTTGTTTGCTCTCCTTTGGGAGTGTTCCCCAAAAAGGAGCCAGGCCAGTTCAGGTTAATTCATAATCTGTCAGCACCTCGAGGATCACCTGTGAATGAGGCTATCGACCCTCAATATGTTCATTTTGCTATGCGACTGTTGACACAGCTCTGATGAAGTTGAGGGCCTTAGGTCATGGAACTCTTTTAGCGAAGACAGACAGCTTTCAGGCTTCTTCCAGTTCACCCTGACGACTACCATTTACTAGGGTTCCACATTAAGGGGGCTTACTTTCATGATAACTGCTTGCCAATGGGTTGTAGTGTGTCCTGCAGTTATTTTGAACAGTTTAGCACCTTGCTGCAGTGGATCTTTACCAGGCGCACCAGACACAAAGAAGTGACACATTATTTGGATGATTTTTTGGTACTGGGCCCTCCAGGGTCGGCGAGGTGTTTGTGGGCTTTCCAGGCTTTGACTGCTATGTTCAAAGAATTTGGGGTCCCTTTGGCCCCAGAAAAAACAGAAGGCCCCGTTACTTGCATTACATTCCTAGGGATTGAGATAGATTCTGTGGCTGGTGAGTGCTGCTTGCCCACGGAGAAGTTATGGGTATTTAAGGAGTCCATTAGAGCTGTATTGTCACAGAAAAAAAAGTCACCTTGCACCAAATGCAGGTTCTGGTGGGACAACTGAATTTCGCTTCACGGATTATCCCCTTGGTTCTCCCCTTTCCCAGGTCCATCGCTAGGTCTATGGCTGGTTTGACCAGGAAACACCATCACACTAGACTGTCACTGTTAGGGATGATTTAAGGATATGGGATTTATTTTTACAAGACTTTAATGGGGCTGTAATTTGGCCTCACCTTCCAGTCCCTAGTCCCACCCTGGGGTATTCACTGATGCAGCAGGCAGTGTAGGCTTTGGCGCCATCCTGGGCTCTTGCTGGTGCAGAATATGGCACTTTTAGAGCTGTTCCCTATTATCGTCGTCGTCACCATTTGGGACAGGACATTTAAGGATAGGTCAGTGGTTTTCTGGTCAGACAACATGACTGTAGTAGAGGCGATCAATAGTCAAAAGGCAACATGCAGAATGGTGCTCCGTCTCAGGAAACACTTGGTTCTAACCTGCTTAAAACTAAACATTACCTTTGATGCTAAGCATGTACCGGGGGTTCATAACAATACTGCTGATGCTCTATCTCGCTCATTGATGCAGGGTTTTCTGAGGTTCCACCCCCAGACGGCGGAGAAGATGACGGAGTTCCCAGCATATCTGTGCAAGATTGGTGCCCCGCCCTCCCAGCTTTAGTAGCAGCATCTCTAGCTGCCCGTACGAAGGGGTCATACGAGAGGGCATTCCAGCAATACAGACATTACCTGAATTCACAGGAAATTTCAGACTTGTTTTCTGCAAGGACCATTTGTGCCTTTTTACAACATTTGAACGAAAGGGGCAGACCAGTTTCTTGTGCCAAGGCTTACTTGGCCGCCATTCGTTTCTTTGCGAGACTCCGGAATCAGGAGTCCCAGCTAAACACCTTTGTAATTAAGCAGGCGGTGGATGGGTGTGCTTGAGTAGAAGGTCCAAAGTCAGATACCAGGCGACCCATAACTGCATGTTTACTAGGGAAGCTCTTGGACAGGGTCCCCTCAGTGTGTTTCTCGCCTTTTGAGGCATCATTATTCGCCGCAGCATTCTCTGTGGCTTTTTATGGCGCCTTTCGCATTAGCAAATTAGTGGGGCTTCGAGGGGTGACCATTCAGGCGGACTCCAGCGAGCAGATGCGCGGGCCAGTCCGGAGTTGGTAACAATACAACTGCGAAAGTCCAAAACGGATCAATTTAATAGGGGTTCACTCACTGCGCTGAAAGTTGCTCACGGGTCTCCAGTATGCACAGCAGCTCACTTGGGAGCTTACCTATGGGTCCGCCCGTCCTCAGGGTCATCCGCCCTTTTTCTGCACGTAAATGGGGAATGCCTATCGCACTACCAATTCTCAGAAGTTTTGAAAGTTACACTTAGGGCAGCTGGGGTTGACCCACAGGGGTACTGGCCCCATTCATTCAGGATTGGTGCAGCTACTCTAGCGGCTGGGGCAGGGTTGTCGGTAGCAGATGTAAAATCCATCGGGAGATGGTCATCCATTTTTTATAAGCGTTGCATTAGACCTGAATTGGTATGATCAGTGCTCCCTCACTCTACATCAGGTACATTACGTGTTGGTTTCTCATTCAATTTTCTTTCATTGCAGTTCAATGACGCCACACGTGGTTTGGGTCTTAGGACATTCGTTTGTGCATCGGGCGGCAACAGCTCCGTACGCCTAATCCGGTGGTGACCCAAGATATGGCCTTTCGATGGTGCGGGCTTGGCGGAATGGGAATCACCCAGCTTCAACAATTCGTCGCATTGGCAAGGAGATACAAGGGACTCAGTTCCCAGATCTCATTATTATTCATCTTCGAGGCAATGACTTGGTTTGCATGGGACGCAAGGCACTCAGGGAAACAATTTTTAGCGAAATTAACAAATTGTCTAAAGAATTCCCTAACGCGGCCATTGCATGGTCGCATATGGTGCCTAGCCTCAAGAGGGGTCCAAACATTAAACCAAGGACAATCAACGTATCAGTTTGGAGGCTCAACGTGGAGATGGCAAAACTTTGCCCGGGTCCCTGTCGCTTATGGAACATTCTGCATAAACTTTTGAAGGGTCCTGACATGTTCAATAGGGATAAGGTGCACTTGTCGGATGCGGGGACAGACCAATTTATTTCAGATATGTGGTTCTTCTCTCACAGTTTGTTTGTGGGTGGGGAGGGCGAAGGACCTTTGGGCCCCTGGTCGCCCTAGTGGCGGTAGAAGAAGTACTAAAGTAACCAGAAGCAACAGAGGGGTCCCCAAGGCTGGGGCCCCGGGTTAACACCAGAGGTAGGATCCTGAAGTCCTGAACCAAACTGTGGATGTACACACCAGATTAGGGGGTAGGGAGCACAGATCGCTGGGGTGGCCATGGGGCTCCCGCTCCTGGCCGCCCCGTTACACCCCTTGGCAGTTTGGTGTTTGAAGAGGGGGCAGAACCCTGAGCGTCAGGACAAGTAACGGTGAAGTCAGTGGATACAGGTGAGGTACGGTTCACCTGTGTGGTCCAAGGGAGGTTTAGGACAGGAAGGGATCCTGTCACAGTGATTTATGGTTACAGAATAAATCTTATGAATATGGTTATTATCTTGTAAATATGTTTTGAAGTTTCTTTGAAGTGATTTATTGCTAAACTTGTGTTATGAAATTAAAGTAAAAAAAGTTAAAATAAACTTCTTCCAACAAATGAGTTTGTCGGTCTGCGTATAGCCGATGTTGGGGTGAGGGCTTGCTGGTGGTCTCCGAGGTCTATAAATTCCAGCAGCAGGGTGCACAGTTCCAGGTTCAGCAATCAGAAGTCTTTATTAATCAATGCCAAAGGAGCCACGGAGGAGTGCCCGGCAACAGATGGACTGTGGATGGGTGCCTGCATTGTGAGTAGTATGCGCAGTTGTGGTGAGGGCTTGCTGGTTGTCTCCGAGGTCTATAAATTCCAGTAGCAGGGTGCACAGTTCCAGGTTCAGCAATCAGAAGTCTTTATTAATCAATCAGAGGTAGCTTGCAAGAAAACTGAGAAAAAAGGCTTAGGGGTTGTGGTGAGTGAGCCCCCTTTCAATTATCTGCCCAAAAGTTAACCCAGTTAATGATGGTATTCACCCGGCACTGTGATCAGTAAAATGCTCTTCTTCAGATCAGGCTTTGACAAGTCTGAGGTATTTAGGTAAAGGGGCTTTCCATCTACTCCCACTGCATCCAGAGGACTTTTACCTCTTGAGGTTTCAATTTGAGAGCATTTTTTTGTTTGATGGCAAATTTATGCTAAAGGGGAGCTCAGTATCTAGCTCCTATTTTGAGCAATTTAACTCCTTCATGGAATGGGTTTTAGGCCATCGTGCGGGGAGAAACATGGTCATACACTATCTGGACCTGTTTTTGGTTCCCAAAGAAATCCACCAAACTCATTCTATCAAGACTCATTTGACTCATTCACCAAACTTATGAGAAAGTTCAGGGTCCCACTTGCAATGGAAAAACCCGTTGTCCTAGACACATGCCTAGTTTTGTTTTTTACAACTGAGATTGATTCTCATGTTGGGGAGTGCCACCTACTGCAAGGCAAGGTCCTGGCCTTTGAGGGCTTATTGCAAACTTGTCTAAGGGTAAAAAAGGTTACTTTGCAAAAACTGCAGGTGTTAGTGGACAACTTAATTTTGCCTTGAAAATTATTGCAATAGGCTGTCCCCTCTCATAATGCATAGCTCAGGCAACGTCAAGATTGAAGGAGAAACAACATATAGCAGGATTATAGGATATGGTGTTATTTCATGAGAAGTTTGTAGTATTCACTTTGAATTACTTAAGCTGGAGCATGTAGAATGTTAGCTCCAGCGTGTTGCTAAGTTATTGTTTGGAATGTGCACGAGCAAACGATGTTGAAGATTGGGTTGTGCCTGGCTGTGTCGGAGCACTCAGAGGTAATCTATTGAACTTGAAAAAGAAATAATAAAATACATGAATACTTACTTCATATTGGCGACGAGCTGTCACCTCCAAGCAATAAGAACCTGCGTTTCCGGAATTGTATCGATGTGTGAGGTTGACGTTGTCCTGAAGACCTTTCTGCTGGGTTCATGGCAGAGTTGTCGGAGTGTGTCTGAACCATACAAAGCAGTTCAAAGGCAACATGGAGCAACTATTGCTCCGATACCAGTGAAGCCGCAAAGGGGTGCCCAATGCCAAAGGAGCCACGGAGACGTGCCCGGCAACAGATGGACTGTGGAGGGGTGCCTGCATTGTGAGTAGTATGCGCAGTTGTAAGGCGTGCTACTCACTTTAGAAACAAAAGATAAACCAAAGCCATTTTGGAGGTGTCGCTTCATACACACAGTGTTTCCCCAATCAACCATGGAAATTAGTCTAAATGTTAGATTTTGTTTTGATGGAAGGAGTTGGTTACATTTTGGAACAAGGAGCATGGATAATTGAACAGTTAAGGAAAGGATTGGTTTATTTGACATACACATTTTTTTTTAAATACACAGCGTAAAGGAAGATGAATATAAAAAAACATTAAAGGAAGCTGAATATAATAAAAAATACAAAAAAATATTTAAAAAAGAGGGAAGAAAATGTATTAAGCTATGCAATTGGTTAATCCACCGCCACCATTTTTAGAGAGCTCTGGAGAGCCACATTTAGCTTGGAGGCAGTGGTATGATGCTTTTGAAACTTATTTAGAAGCAATAGGAACAGCACGGTTTAGACCAGAGCACAGGAAATGTCTTCTTCTTCATTCCATTGGGTTAGAAGAAAGGGCTATTTTCAAGCATTTACCGGATATTCAGATGGATGAAGACGAAATAGATGAGTACGAAATAGCTGAGAAGAACATGAGTAATAGGATTGATACACCTCCCAGTATAGTGGTTTCCAGGCACAAGTTTTTTTAAAGAGATCAGCGCACTGGTGAAGACGTGGATACTTATATCTATGCATTGCATTTCTTGGCTGATGAATGTCAATTTGGAGATTTGGGCGATCAATTGACTAGGGATCAATTTATCTGTCAAGGAACGGACAGGTCTATCAGACAAAAGCTAATTTTCTGAGAAAACCCAACTTTGCCAGAAACGATTTAAATTACCCAAAGTAT
Organism: Pleurodeles waltl; assembly: GCF_031143425.1. NCBI lineage: Eukaryota > Metazoa > Chordata > Amphibia > Caudata > Salamandridae > Pleurodeles > Pleurodeles waltl. The sequence goes on from NC_090445.1 coordinate 1,693,621,261, forward strand.
TGAATCTTCTATTAAATCTACAAAAGAAATAGAAAAGTCAACAGAAGGCAGAAACTGGTGCTGTCAGGAACAAAGATGACAAAAGTGGAATGGATAAGTCAATTGTACAAAAGCTTATCCAAGGAACAAAGTACAATAAATTCACTAGCTCAAATGTTTTTTTAAACAAAGAAATTTATGTTTTAGATGTGGAAATGCTTTACTTCAAAAAGGGGTGAAGTTTTGCCCAGCTTTGAATGTTCAATGCAGAAACTGTGGCAAAGTTGGCCATTTTGCTAAAGTGTGTCAAGGTGGGAACTGGGATACAGTAACGACAGTGATAGAAGAGAATGGGGAGGTACTTGAAAACCTCATTGGAGAGGTTCAAGACATGGTTTTGGTGGTTGATGGTGGCATCAACAAATCAAAAGAGGTGAAACTGAGACAGGTGTCTGGTTCTCAACTTAACTGTGAGCGGCCAGTGGTGAAACAATTGAGGACCAAAGTGGTAAAGGTTGTCATGAGACACCATTACGTAGGAGCAATAGAGTGCGTAAATTATCCTGGAAGTTGTGGCAATAAGGAAAAATGTCATGGTGGGTTTTTATGTAATGTGTTTTTATGTAATTTTATTTAGTTTTTGTTGGGGTACAGTATTTATTTTTTTAATAAAAAAAAAAACCTCAATGTAGTATTCACTTTAAATTACTTAAGCTGGAGCATGTAGAATGTTAGCTCCAGTGTGTTTCTAAGTTATTGTTTAGAATGTTCACGAGCAAACAACGTTGGTGATCGGGTTGTGCCTGGCTGTGTCGGAGCGCTCGGAGGTAATCTATTGAACTTGAAAAAGAAATAATAAAATACATCTAAGGAAAGAAGGGTTTTCACTTACTTCAAGCTTTCATGGAACTAGCCAGCTTCGGTTTAGTCGAGTCACAAGTTTGGCCTTTTTATGGATGCCGCTGGCAGTGCTGATTTTGATGCCATTTTATAGGTTGAATGGCACACTTAGCTATGGCCACAACAGTGGTTCAAGAGTGGTTTGTCTGGAATGTCACCTCCCTCAAACTGTTCCAGATTTTAGTGATCTTACATATACAGGCAAAACAAGTTTTCAATCAATATGTCATATATATGTCAGACAGCATGTCTGTGGTTGAGTCCATTAATTTATAGCAGGCCAAGTACAAAGTGGTATTGAGTTTGCACAAGGAGATTATTTTGATTTGCTTGAAGAACAATGTTGCATTTAAAGATAAGCATATCAATGGTGTTTTGAACAATGTGGACCCATGCCTCATCGCATTTTAAGTTGCATGAATTCCATCATTTCTGTCCCACAGCAGCAGACAAGACCATCACCTTTCTCAAACTTCTGTGGAGGTTGGTGCTCAGGCTTATCCGACCTACTTGCAGTTGGCTTAGCACCCACAACAAGAATGGCATATGAAGGGTCTTTTCAAGCTGATTAAACACTTGCAGCAACTTATGATCAGGATGACTCATCAGCAGTCAAGACTTGGGTGGTGTATATGGAACACATGCACAGAGCTGTTAGGTTGGCAGCTCTTGCACATTGTCATGTTGTCGCCTGGGCTTTCTTTGCCAAATGATACAGACCACAGTTATTCTTCAAAAGGTAGGCATTAGGGGGTTGGAGAGGCAGAGTCAGACAGGAGACTTTTCATTGACTTTGACAAACTTGGTAAAGTCTTGGGTTCCCTTACCATGGTTGTAACCAAGATTATGATGGAGTGTTAATTGCTGTGTCCCTCTGCCTAGCGTTTTGTGTGGCTTTCAGGATTTCTGTGTTAATAGCCAGATCCAAAACGGATTTACCAACAGTTTGCTCATGTTCCACGTATCCGTATCCTGGTTGAGGAATGTCCTAGTGATCACCTTATCCTTCACCAAAACAAATCAGATGGGGAGGGGTAAGTAAATAACCTTAAGAGAGGCAAAGTACATGGTACGTTGCCCAGTGTCAGTCCTGAGAACCTTCAAGTGATCAAACAGTCAGGCACATCCCTCCTACATCTCTTAAGAGTGCCAGGTTACATCCCTTCCGTAATGGTATACCTCTCAGTAGATTTCAGTTCAGCCAGGTTTTATCCATGTCATTCAGTGCTCCTGGGGACAGATGATACCAATTTCAGCTCTCACTCCTTTATAATTGAGGCACCTACCTCAGCTGCAGGTTTGGGACTTGACTTACATATGGTAAAATGGATTGGAAGGTGAAGCTCAAACTGCTACAAATGCTACCTTCAATTTAACCAATGCTCATCATCATATTGCAAATTGGTGGTGAAGATTTAACACTTATAGCTCCAAAGGGCGTTTTTGAGCCTCTCATGATTGAAATTGTATCACTGTCAAAGAAATTCCCTTGTGTCATAACATTATACCCTGATGGCTTTGGAATCTTGGGTCCTGTTCCAGGGGTCTTCAGAGGCAACAAGGCACTTAAACAGCCACTTCATGAGGATGCTTAACACATCTGTCCTTTAAATGGTGGCCAATGGTTGCTGGAAACACGAGCTCTATTTCCACCAGGATGGTGTTCAATTGTCCATAAAGGGCATGTTTTTTTTGTCGAGACTTTGGTGCCATTTGTGGTGCAGAAGGTCTCCTCAGCATGAAAGGAAGGCTTTCCTTGGTCTGGGGCCGAGTGTTCATTTAACCATTCAACCAGCCATAGACTCATGGTTGGCCACTAAGCAGGTGCGCACCTTGGCATCAGGTAGTCAAAGTCAGGTACACTCTGGATTCGATGCTACTCCAAGCATGAAAGTAGTACTGCGTGGTTGGGAAGGGCTTGAGGGTGGCTGCCACAGTGACTGTCCTTAAGGCCTTCATGGGTACTTCATCAGATTGCCTTAGGGATACGAAGAAGATGAAGCCTATGCCAGGGGACCAAGTTAGGACCTAATTACCCAGGCCCAACTCCAAAAGGAGTTGGATCTGGCATGGTTTTAAGTACGGTCTCAGCTGGCATACAAGGGTGGGCGTAACTCATGTAATTTGCTGTAGCATAATTAGGCAAATCTGTAGCAAAATTACCTGAGATTATGTGGAATTACGCAAGGAGCATAACCCAGCATATAGCGCTATTTATTTATCACAAAATACACCCTTACATACCAAATGGGCCAGAGGATGCATTTTGCGTTTAGAAAATAAAGCTATATGCAACAGAACACAAACAGTAGCAGCCGCTCGCTTAATTCATTATTCCTATGCTCCTGCTATTACTCATAGTACGTGAACAGACGTAACTGCATAATTTTTTGTCATTTTGCATCAGAGTGAAACATAAAATTACCAAAATGGCTTTGATTACTCTGGCGGAATAAACATTTTGCCTAGACGTACTGACAAGTGAGCCCGGGCTCCCCTTGGACTGGGCTCAGGTGAATGTATACTGTGTAAAAGAGGCCTTGGGCCTACGAATTGCAGCACAGGCCCCAACCAAATTAGTGATGCTGAAGGACCACCAGGGTGGTCAAGCATGACTTTGAGCAATCTTTCGGATGAGATTATTTGATGGATAGTGTCTGTAGAATAAGGTCTAGCAGCTGCAAATGAATGGCCTGATTTGGAGTTTGGCGGACGGGTTACTCCTTCACAAATGTGACTGATATCCTGTCTGCCATATTACGATCTCCAAAGGCTATTATGGAATTATTAAAAAATGGCAGACTGTATATCAGTCATGTTTGTGGTGGAGTAACCCCATCCGCCAAAATCTAAATCAGGCACTAAGGCCCATGTTTATACTTTTTTAGCGCCGCATTTGCGTCACTTATTGACGCAAAAGCAGCGCAAACTTCCAAAATATAATTGTATTTGTAAGTTTGCGCCGCTTTTGCATCAAAAAATGATGCAAATGCGGTGCAACAAAATCATAAATATGGGCCTAAGTCGTGCATGAATTAATATGCAGTGTGTTGGATGCAATGCTGATTGGTGAATTATAATGTGTTTTTAAAATAATTACAGCCAGAAAATCAGTTTATCAAAATTCAGTGCAGCGTGTCTCGGTGAGTTCTTGTGGATGGGAAAGTAATGTGATGCGCTAATGTGTGACGTTGGGTCCCTTTTTTCTAGGTCCTTTACCCCCACCGGGCTTGGGAAGGGTCCCTTACCTATCACTTTAAATGTTGTTTTACATTTGCTTTGGACAACATGGTGGTATACATCTGTCAAAATGTAGACAAGCCATGCATTCTGATGAAGAACATGCAAGAAGGTAAATGTCAGATCAACTAACAGGGTCAAAGTGGAGGTTGCACCCTGTTTTAGTCTGGGAATGTATTTTTGGGTTGAGTCATATATCTTTGGGTTGAGGAATTTACTTATGTTAATGAGTGCTTCTGTTACAGTGTTCATATAGGTCTTTGGGAGAGTTTTTTAAATAGTTTTTGGTGCATCTGACACACTGGGCCTTATTCCTACCTTGAAGGAGGGGTTTCCTCCATCACAAATGTGACGGATATCCCCGTCTGCCGTATTATGTTGCCATTATATTCAATGGAGATCGTAAATACGGCGGACAGGATATCCGTCACATTTGTGATTGAGGAAACCCCTCGTCAAGGTTGTAAGAAGCCTCATTGTCTTTGTCATGTTCAAAAAAGTATTGTTTCTTATTCCTCTTTAAGGACTAGAGTCCTTTAAGTGTGCTAACATTTCTTTGTGGCCTAAAAAATGTTTTGGGTGCTGGGGCTAAAATTGTGTTTTCCTACCCTGTAGAGAGTCCTAGATTTTGGGGATTCTCTAGGTCTGAGATGATTTGTAAATGGAAACCTTTCTGCAGAGCTTCTTCAAATTAGCTGTGCGGCAGGTGGAGATTATTTTTTTTTCTGTCCCAAATTAATGATTGCTCTTTCTACAATTTCAGTTTGTGTGTAGTTTAGAAATAATACATCTTACGCACTGATGTTAATTAGATGGGTGGAGTGCATAGAGTGGTTTTCTTTTCAGTTGGCAGATTTAAGGGTCTCAGTGCTTCTCATTTTGGTAGAGATGTGAAGCTATTTCATGTCGATTTAATCTTTCTGATATGAGTGTGTGAGCGGAGGCATGCATGTGTGTGTGTGTGTGTGTGTGTTTCTTTTCATTTATGGCTGCATTTCATTGGCAGTTCTGTTATGGTGTAAAAATGTTACATAGTAAATTGTTAGTTTCTAAGTGTAACAATGAATTTAATTACAAATGTCTGGTTTTTGAAACAGTTTTAATGTGTTAAATTTCAACTAAATATGTTGTTTAAAACTTTAAATGTCTAGAATTATCTATCCTGTTTATGTAGAGTTCCTTGGGTTTTTTGGAAAATTAATATGTTCACTGTAAAATCTTTATAGTGATTGCCTTCTATTAGTTATGTTATTTGCTAAGATTATTACATTTTATGTATATTTTTAAAAGGTAAGAATGTTTTTATCTTCAGATATTCTATATCTAATATTTAAAGAATTCTGCAGTATGTAAAGTGGGTTGAAACAAATATTAAGTTGTGGTGGTTTAAGCTAACAATACTGTACTCCAAAATTGTTGTAAACAAAGGTTATTAACCATTCACAGTGACAAACGTTGCTAAGAGCGAATATTTTTGTTAACTTGATAAGCTCTGTCTTCTCCTAAGCAGGCAGTACATATTATGTATGAATCTGTTACATTTTTTTAAAAGTAATTGTTATAGCACAGTGGATTTTATGATTGTAAACTAATTCTGTAACTGTACTCTGAGACATTACAAATCATGATCTCTGTTTCTATGGCTTTAAATATCAAAAAATTTACTAATGTTACTAGAGACAGAGTTATAAGTAAGCAAGCGTTTCCAATTTAACAGTGTTAGATAAGGTTAACATACAGATTTTTTGTTTTTTGATATGTGTTTTTCTGTGCTTTTTATATTGATTTGTGGCTGTAGTTGAGTGATATTGTTTTGTATGTGCATATACATTTTTGTTGGTCTTTTCAAAGTTATTTAAAAATTAAGAACTTTTAACAGTTGTCTAATGCTTTGTGTTGTGTCGGTTGGCATAGACTCAGAAGGCTCTCTGTTCAAGGTGAGGTGTTTTTCTCTTTGGTTCGTGGTCTGGGCTGGGGCAAACCTTGGCTACATGTACAGCCACTTCCCAAGATGTGTGTATCATATACATGCATCACAACACTAGACAGATGTCTATATAAAGCAGTGTGTTGTCTGGGTTTGTTGTGTATTTGTTCAATGGTGTATATGCATGCAAGATACAATGTTGTATGTATGTGTGGGTTGACATCCAGGTTGGCTGTTCAACGATTTGATGAACATGCAGAACCATGCATCTATGATTAAAATTATATTAATGGCTGCATATTCGAATAGCATTGGTCTGTAGTGTGTTGCAGATGTTTAGCCAATCACTTTGTAGGCATGTGCTAGATGATGTACAGAGGTATGTTTGTGTGGCATGGGTTAGAGGTGCGTGTACTGAAATTGGCTTGTGATGTGCACCTCCTGTAGTCTGAATGTTGGACAGATGTGTATTCGATGGACCCATTGAACATTCACATGTGTACCAATGCTAGGTACATGTGTACTCAAGTTGCATATGTTGTACGCAGAGCCTGTTGTGCGTGCTGAAGTGTTTTAGTGCTGCATAGATGTGTACGTACGGGGTGTGTGTTGTGCATCTGTATGTGAGTTAGTGATGCTTATCTTTCACCCATAAACTAATGCATATGTTGACTGAATGCTGGAAAGGTTCACGTGTGGGGAAATTCTGAATGTGCAAATGATACGTATTTGAACAGTGTGTAGTTGTGGGTAGGAGGGACTATTTCCTGACTGCAGATTGTCTATGAATATTTATTCGTACAGGAATGCCAAAATGGCTGCCAAAGATGTTATCAGTGCTGTCTAGGGCTTGTTGACACTAAGCCTGTTACGTGGAGAATATGATCATGTTTGTGCATGCCACGTTCCCGCATGACCTCTTATATATAGGCACACACAAACATATAGTCTAGGGTGACCAGATTTTGAGGAGAGAAAACCGGGACAGGTCAGACATAAAAGAAGGACTAAAGACTTTACTTTCACTTTTATATCTGGCCTGTCCCGTTTTTTTGCGTAGCTTTGTGAATGTGTGCCTATATGTGTGTGAGTGTGTATATACATACACATATATGCACACACACGCATTACAAGACTACATATATAAAATTAGCAACGGCTTGACCTCCCACCTTGCACCCCCAACACCCCCTCCCTCCCCCCCACCTGTCTCTGCTCCCCTCTCCGTCTCCCTGCTGGGAGCAGACAGGGGACTGTGTTGCCTGACAGTACCAGATAAAGTACTTTATTACTCCATACTTTGTAGGCGTCTTTAACTTATGCTTTGCTACTTGATCTGACCTTTGTCCCAAAAACCGGGACATTTATTTTAAATTAAGAGAAGCGTCGGGACACCGGGACAGTCCTCTGAAAACCGGGACTGTCCAGTAAAATCCGGGACGTCAGGTCACCCTATGACATGTCAGGTCACACAACTTGGTAAGAACGTACCAATGGATACTGTAAACGTCAGCGGCTCTCCGAGCCCGGAAGCGTGGCCCTGCTAGGCGCTTGAGTGAGACTGACAGGCCATTATCGCCGAGATCTGCCTCTCAGCAGAGGTGTCATCGGCAAACAAAAGGTTAAGAGAAGGCAGCAATTATTGGGACTCATCTTTTGAAGGGCTATTTGAAGTCCTGCGTCCAGGAGATAATCTGAATTTACAAGGTGCTCATGGGGGGCAAGCTCTGGTGTGAAGGGGCAGCTTTGGGCGATAAGCCATCTGACCTGCTAAGAGGTGCCCAGGTGCGGCCCTTTCACCCCTCGCTTGGGGCCGCTTCACCTCCAGGCACCTGCCTGTCCTCGGCACCCACCCCTCTTTGTTTCCTACAGCTGCGGCCGATAAATCATCCTCCCTCCTGCCGATCTGACAACAATGCGAAAGGAGGTAAGAAACAGTGCAGGAACAAGCGCGGACTGTATTCCTCTCCAATGTAGGCAATTCTCAGATAGCGCTGCGCGTCCTCGGGGCTCCCACGTAGGTTCGCGGCATATTTGCGCGCCACGCTCCCCGCTGGCTGCCTGGATTGCGCGCGAATGCCGCGCATCTCTGGTTTGGATGAAACGAGGCGCCTATGCCTCTTCATTTTTTCCCCTCTCTGACGTTTTACCAAGATTAAGCGGCAGAGATTTCAGTAGAATCTGATCTCCATCTGGAAAGAAATGTCAACAGAATACAAATCACATTTGAGTGTTCGTCGCCCCGCGTCTCCCAGCTCAGAGGCAGGCATTTAGAATTCTGCACGAGCTAAACTACAGTGGGAATTTATGCAAACGTGCAGCTAGGCCTCGCCTATGCTAATAGGTGCTGTATTTTTTTTCGCCCGAAACTGTAAATGGAAGAATCCAGGAAAACGTCAGCCGGCGAGGAGCTTCTTCCAAGTCTACGATGATTTACGTCGACTTTGTGACTGCCAAAACCTGCAGTTTCTGTGGCATAAATTAGGCCTTTCTCAGTTCAGATGGAGAGATAGCCAAGGTGTTTCTTACGAATGCACCCAATTAGCTGTTTCACACCTCTTGCCCCTGATCACCCTGGAATTGGCCCTAGGCAGAAATGCAGGAGCCCCTCCCAGGGATCCAGTCTTCAAAGCCTTAGTTTGGCAGGTATCTCTTTCCATCGGTTCACACTTTTGTTGCAAGTTACCCATTCTTTTGATTCCTGCGTGATGTTGTGTGTTCGTTCCTTGGCTACCTGGGAGTGTGGGGTGTTCAGGGTAGCGGGTGGGGTTACAAACAACCACCTCGCCTTCTTCAGTCATAATCTGCCCGAGTTTCTATGCTTGAGACCTCATAAAATCTCTCCATTTAGATTCATTCCGGATTACTGCTTTGGGTACGGTGCAGGGTGTTGTCTGTTCCCATCACCTGGTCGGACTGGAGGCCAAGCAGGTCCAACTTGAGTGGGGGAAGAACTGAGCATTAGCACCATAGTGGCAAGGTCCAGCAGTGCAAATACAACAGTTTTCAATACAAAGCTAAGATTGATTAAAGTGGGATCAAGAGACAATGGGTTTCACTGCACAATTTTAAAATATATTAGACCTGATCTAACAAGAAGTGCTAACATTTTCAAAACAGCACATTTTAAGGAATTACAAATTGCTTGCCTTGTCATTGGTGTCCACAAAGAGTGCTATCTCGATGCTGTGATTCTTTCTGAATATTGATTGAGTGTTGTCTAGAAGATGGTGAAGTTTAAGGAGGGTTGTTTGTGCTTGCTGATGTCCTTCTTAACCACTTTGGCTGGTTAGGGGGGCAAGGAGATGGGTTGGAAGTTGCTCAGCGGATTTGGGTCAGCTGTGAGCTTCTTGCGAAGGCATTGATTTCTCAAAGTTTTCATTCATCTGGGAAAGTGGTGGACATGATGGTGATGTGATGATGTGGGTCGGAGTACTGCTGGTTGGTGATGCTCTCTGGTTGTAGATGTAGTGGGAGCATGGGTCCGTTTCGGCACCTGAGTGGCTGGTCCACATGATTGCCACTGTGTCATTTCTGGTGAAGGCTGTCCTTTCATCCAGGTGGCGATCCTGGTTTTTGGTGAGTAGGTTAGCAGTGAGTTCTCTGGGGTTGGGTTGGTGTTTTAAGTTACTGTAGATGTTTCCAATTTTGCCATCGAAGAAGCTGGATAGACTGTCCCAGAGTTGTTGGGAGGTAATAATGTTATCGATAGTGACTGAGGGTGGGTGAAATCCTTAACAATCAAGAAGATCTCCTTGCAGCTGTTGGAGTTTCCTTCAATGCAGTCCACTAGTGCTTTTTGATTGGAGTCTCTTATTTGCTGGTGATAGCGTCTGAGTGCAGTCTTGTAGGTAGTTCTCTCTGTGGTATTGTGGCTGGCTCTCCATTTCCTTTCAACCTGTTTACTGTGTTGTTTGGTGTCTCAGAGGTCCTCTGTGTACCAGCTTGCTGGCTTGTTTGATCTACTATGCTTGGGTTTAATAGGTACGAGGGAGTGTGCGCAGTTCTGGACCCGGTTGTTGAAGTTGTTGTTATCCTTGTCTAGGCTGTCGGTGGGGCTAGGTTGATCCATGTTAAGGGCACTGAGCCAGTTTGCTTCTGAGATTTAGCCCCAGTTTCGACTTGGAATGCTGAACCTGTGTGTGTGTGGGGGGGGCTTACTTGAGATGTTTTGATTTGGAAGTGGAAGATGGAATGGTTGGTCCATATGAGCAGTATGTGGGAGTTGTATTTGATGCCGTAGCTTGTGGTCAAGATGGGGTCTAGTGTGTGTCCTGCAATGTGTGTTGCTTTTGGGACGAGCTGGGTGAGCCAGATGTTGCTCAGCCTTTCAAAGAGTGCTGTGGAGCAGGGGTCGTCTTAGTCTTCCGGGTAAAAGTTGAGGTCAGAGAGGAGAATGTAGGCTTCAGACTTGAAGGTGAGTGGAGCGACAAAGTTGGTGATGAGGATGGTAAAGATAACACATGGTGTGGGTGGTTGGTAGGCAAGGGTCCCATTAATTTTGAAGATTTTGGAGATTTGCAGTTTGAAGTGCAGGTGATCAGTGAATGGGGTGGAGTTCTCTGTGGATGTTGTGCTTTTGATGGATTCCTTGCGGATGATAGGGAGCCCTCATCCTGGCTTGTGAAGACAGCCCTGTAGAGCAATCTTGTAGCCCACTGGATTGCGGTGGTGATGTCAGAAGCCAATGAGGGGATGAACCAGATCTATGTAATGCAGAGGAAGTTTGGTGCATCTCTACTTAGCAGGTCCCATATTTCGGGTGTGTGTTTGCTGAGTGATCATGTGTTGAGAAGCATGCATGCATGGGTGAGGGTTTACTGTTGTGTAGAGTAGGGGTTTAGATGTTGTTGATGCTTGTGTGGTGTGCCTGTTTGGAGCTGAGGGCCTTTTTAGTATTTCTGTGGGAGGTGTCGGTGGGTGACTGCTGGAAAGCCGACAGTGGGTGCAGGTGAAAGCTTCTGCCGTGGTGTGAGGCACAGTGTGGTAGCAGTTGGGGGAATGGCATCTGGGGTCTTGCGTCCTAGGCAGTACTGGGGAGTATCCCGGGGTGTTTGGACCAGGGTTCGTGCCGCTGCGTGCGGTCCAGGAGCAGACATGTGCAAACAGGCTTGCCTTTGGTGCACCTTATGCGTTCCAGTGGTGCACCCACTGCGTGCCCATGTTGCAGCTGCAATTGAGTACGTCCTGGCAGTAGGAGGAGTGCAGAGTGCTGTGATGTAATTTCCTGTGTTGATGGGTGATGGGAAATGAAGTCCTCTTGCTTGTCTTCTTCTTTTAGAAACAGTTTTGGCAGGAAAACCAGTAATGTCACTCCCTGTCCAAATGGATGATGGGAAGTTCAGTGATTTCACTTCCTATGTAGGTGAATGATGGAAGATCCAGTGATGTCATTTCCTGTGCTGATGAGTGATGGGAAATGAAGTACTCTTGCTTGACTTCTTCTTTTACTGAATAAAGACTGCTTTTATTTTGTTATGTAGGAAGAATAACTTGATTGGAATTTGACTATTCACTGCTGTGATGTCACAACTTGTGTTATCTAAGTAGTTAGCCACTATTTGGACATTACCCAGGGGAAGCTCTTGCTTCTGCAGTGTTCTGCCGCCTCCCCCATGCCGCCAAAGTACCGAATGCGAAGGTGGAATAACAGCTGGCAATTTCACCTGGCCTCTCCTGAGTTTCCCGGATCATCATAGACCAAAGGGAGAATGTGGATGGTGCTGTCCCTGCGCAAACCTCCTTTACATCTGTCAGTGCAGGTCTACACAGACAAGTAGAGTGTCTTACAGAGCTGCTGACAGTGCAATGTTAACTCTCTGCTCTCAATCTCAATCTGAGAGGAGAGTGCAGCTTCGTGCTGAGAGGGTGGTGGGGTTTGATGGCAGGAGGCCTGGTCTTTTTTTCAAGTTATACCTAGGTTTTAAGTAGAGCATGGCGTGGTGGGTGGCAAGAGGACAGTTTTTTTTTTTTTAACCTTTTTGGAATGTTTTTGATCTTTTGTGGTGTTGCTTATGGCTCCCCCAGTATTCTTCTGTGCCTCATCCATGTTGAACACAGGGAGAGATCATTTTAGGGGGTGCAAGGCCTATATATCAAATACTCACTGCTGAGGTAACTGTGAATAATGGGAATGTTTTTCACCAACGGGTTCCAAGTGACATCAAATAGATAACAAGAGTGAATAACAACGAGAACATCAGCTTTTTTCATGATTACCCATCTATTTATAAAGATAAAACTGAATTACAGTTTGAACTGCTCCAGATTTCCAATTTGCAAGTAACCTTTTTTTCTGATTGAAGAGAAAATTCTTGAATTTTGAATGTTTTATACAGATTTAAATTTATTTTGCAATTTTAGAAGAATCTCTTTTTTCAGCTTGGACTATTTAAATTACCAGGGAAATGTTGTTGTTGCCCAGTAAAATGCAATGAAAATCAACTGTGAACCAACAGTGGTTGAGAGGTTTGTGATACTAGATGGAATACATATGTTTGTTAAAAAACATAAACCCAATCAAAAACCTATATGCTAGAGCAGCGACGTCAAACCCAGCTATGTGCATTACGTTTCATTAGAGAATCTATCTTGACCAGAATAAAAACAGAACAGCATGAATGGTATTGAGTTAGGTTAGGGACCAGGAGTATAGGGAAGATGTCGATTATTGTCTTTTCCCTTATTTGATGTATCATTTCTTTGAAGTAACTAATACACTTTGTTATTATGGAGATTAAATATATATTTCATGGATTTTGCAACAGGTTGGATGCTCAAGGCTGATATTGATCATTCCCTGTGAATGGGTCACTACATTTAAATAAATTAAGCCGTAGGTCTTAAGTTCACATTTTAGCAAGGTCAGCTCAGGCTTCTGTCCTCCTGATCAGTATACTACTTACCATAAACTGAGTGATAGTAGCACCTGTTTTTATAGAGTCTAGAATGGGTAGATGTGATTTCTAAAGTGATATACAAAGTGGGCCTAATGCTTAAAAGGGGCTGTTTACACTGCATTATTTTCCATTGCGCAGTGAGCAGCCTTTCCCCTTCCAGATTAAGGGATGGTGAAAGTCCCCACAGAGCACTGGTTGGGAGGCCGCACCTAAAATCAGGTGAGGACGGCCCCAAAAGAGAGCAGCCATATAGGAAAGGTAAGCATGCAAAAGAATGACCGCAGACCATTTCGTATTTGTGTTAGAGAATAAACAATTCTCAGGCCGCATTTATTACACATTCCATCAACATGCATCAAACAAATTCAACAAATCTTGTATTGACATATTGCATAGAATGATTGATTACAGCTAACATGACATATTATGTGATAGGCAGCAAACTAGACATTTGATATCCTAGTCGACATTTATAGAGTCTTGGTTGACGACTCTGCTGGTCCTTGCAGCCCCGCTAATTGACTTGAGCCTGAGCAAGTGCCTCCTCCCAGGGAGCCTTCCAGCATGAAGTCACCTCCTCTGCACAGGAATGAGACCCTGGGCCAATATCTAACCTGAGACCATAAACAACCATGCCGCAGCCAATCCAAGTGAGGAATCTCACCTCGAGTCCTTCTGGAGATAGACTTATGTACCCAGGTAATACCTTGGTCCCCTGGCATTAGCACCAACTCCCAACATCCTAAGAGCAGTGCAATAGAGTAGCCCGGAGGGCTTAAGACAATTGTAGCCACATCCCAGGCCCTATCCTTGACACCCCAGTACCGATGCCCCAAAAAGAGCTAAGTTTTAAAGCCAAATAAATCCAGAATTAACCTGCTTTTTTTATTCCTGATGCCAAGGTGCCTACCTGGTTTGTGACCAAAAACAACTCTGCCCCCTCAATATAAGGCAAAAGACATAGGCCCTCATTCTGACCTTGGCGGGCGGCGGAGGCCGCCCGCCAAAGTCCCGCCGTCAGGTTACCGTTCCGCGGTCGAAAGACCGCGGCGGTAATTCTGACTTTCCCGCTGGGCTGGCGGGCGGTCTCCTTCAGACCGCCAGCCAGCCCAGCGGGAAAGAGGCTTCCACGATGAAGCCGGCTCGGAATCGAGCCGGCGGAGTGGAAGCTGTGCGACGGGTGCAGTTGCACCCGTCGCGTATTTCACTGTCTGCGCAGCAGACAGTGAAATACATGTAGGGGCCCTCTTACGGGGGCCCCTGCAATGCCCATGCCAGTGGCATGGGCACTGCAGGGGCCCCCAGGGGCCCCGCGACCCCCCCTACCGCCATCCGGATCTCGGCGGTCCGACCGCCGGGATCTGGATGGCGGTAGGGGGGGTCGGAATCCCCGCGGCGGTGCAGCAAGCTGCGCTGCCGCGGAGGATTCAATGGGGCCGCGGTACACTGGCGGGACCCCGCCAGTGGTGCCGGTCCGACCGCGGCTTTACCGCCGCGGTCGGAATCCCCATTGGAGCACCGCCGGCTTGTCGGCGGTGCTCCCGCGGTCCTCCGCCCTGGCGGTCAAAGACCGCCAGGGTCAGAATGAGGGCCATAGAATGGGCATGAAATACAGAAAAAAAATGTAATGCCAAATGGAAAACAACCAATGCAGTAACAAGATGATCCACTCCCTCTGGCATTAAAAGTAGGGATGTGAGAGTGGGGAAAACCTGAACTTGGGGAAAGTGAAGCAGTGTCACGTCACAGGGCATCAGGAGTAGACCAGGAAATGATAGAGTATACAAGCTCCTCTACCTAAGTGCCCTTTTCACCGCCCCTGTTGCCCCCGGATGACCTTCTGGGCCCCGGGTGGGAATAGGCTCTGTCTGCGCTTGTGGACCCCCAAGCTAAGCATGCCAAATTTAGAAAAATTACAATGGCAGTGTAATTTAGTGTCCTTCCCCTCAGCCTTGTGAGACCCCACCTGTATGCTGGGTCTGCCACAACAAAGAAGAACCACCCTGGTTCGGAGGACCTGTTCACCAAAATCATAAACCAGTGGTTCCCAACCTGTGGTCCGGGGACCCTGGAGGGTCCAAGGAGCCTCCTCAGGGGGTCCAGGACTGCCTAGAAAATTAAATAATATTAACAGATTAGGTCTCCAGCTTTCAATAATGATTGAGTGGGGGGGTCCCCGGATCCCAATGATGATTCAGTGGGGGTCCCCAGGTTCCAGTAATGATAAAGTGGGGGTCCACAGAAGTCAAAAGGGTGGGACCCACTGTCGTAAACCACCCACCTCAATATTATGGCTTGAGCAGGATTCTTGGAAATACTTGAATGGAGGTCCCACACAGGCTTATGCCCCAGCCTTTATTCCAGGCCAATGTTTGCAATGAGCAGCCAATCAATTCCTGCTTCATTAATATTAATGAGAGAGGCAGTTTATGACTTTTAGCAAATTGTTGCTTTGGCTTCCATTGGAATTTGAACATTCCTCTCAACACTAATGGGGAGGCTGTTTGCAGCAACATGCGAACGACTGGAGTGATCAGCCTCTTTGTGCACATCCATATTAAAAAAGGCCTCTTTATAGCTTGAAATTGTTTCTACCTCTATTGGTTTGTGCAAAGTGTTCTATAATGACACTTTTCACTAACTTTGCATTCTTAGTACATTTCATTAGCGGTTCACAAAATAGTTTCGCAGACGCTATAGGCTTTGCACTTTTTACAGAGTCACATCGTAAAAGCACTTGCTAACTTTGCACTGCGCCTCCTTTCCTCGTTTTTCACTCCTTTAGAAATTGTGAAATGAGATTTGCAAGCACAACGTTGTTTACAGTATCTTTGCGAATGCAAAATCTTTTGTATATCAGGCCCTGTAAATAGCAGCATTTTTCAACCATTGTCTCCCATTGGAATGGACTGGCTATGCATTCACCTACCCTCATGCCCACTGAATCTCCCTCCCTTCTTGAATTTCCACAAGGAATTGTGATTGCCACTGCATTGCCTGCTCCTGCCGTAATGGACATTCTGAGAACCTCTGTTGGTGTAATGATGTTACACCTCACATCTTTTAAAGCCCTGCGCCCTCCTCTTCCTCCCCAACATGTGGAAAGTTATTTAAAATTCTGAGATGTCTGCTGGCCCAGTGGACATCTCTAGCATTGGCAGGACCTGCTGTCATGGCAGTTCCTGTCAACGCATTGTAAGTTTGATGGACTGCTCCATCAACATGACGAACCAGCACAGAAAACTTACACTGTTTTTCCATTTTTTTTTCAAAAAACTAAAGTAGGACTTTGTTTAGGGGATAAAAAAATCAACCCTTCTCTTACTACGGCGGAGTTTTCTCCCCTGATGAGGGAATATTTTGTAGTTTTTGCTGCTCCTTACTGCCAGGTTTTCTGTCACAGTGATGGACAGTGAAAACTGGCCATATGCTTACTCATTATAAATCAGGTAGGTGAACACATGGGCAACCCTCTCATGCCCCTTATTCTGTTGCTCTTTTTGAAGATTATATCAGCGGCGGAGATGGAGTTGTTTCCACCGCTGACATAATGAGGGTCCGCCTGCTTCTAAATGAGACAGGCGGACCTTCAGCTTGGTGGAAACAATACTTCATCGCCTTTGCGCAGGAGTACCCTCTCTGCAAACTCTAGATCTGCCCCTTAGTAGCGTGTCAGCAGATTGACTATACTTTGTATATGCAGTTTAAATAAAACATATTTTTATTGTTATTGTTACTGTTACCATTACAATGACCGTCAATGTCATTGTGATTGCTATTGTTATTTTTGTGATTGCCTTTGTATTTGTTACTATTATTAGGCATCTCTTGTAGAATCCGATTCACAAAGATAAACTTAGTTGTTTGGTCTAAACTTAGACCAAACATCTAAGTTTGCGACTTTGGGAATTCACAAAGGCATTTACGAGCAGTATCTTTACGTCCGCACTCCTGGCAGATCTCTGCCCCGAGTGTGGACGTACAGGTACTACTCGTAAATGCCCTTTGTGAATTCCCTAAGTCATAAACTTAGACGTTTGGTCTAAGTTTAGATCAAACTTCCAAGTTTACCTTTGTTAATCGGTCCCAATGTCTTGTCCTTGGATTCCTGATCGGCAATCCAATCAGCAAGGGTCCTGAATAGGATGAAACTAGGTTGGGCTGGGCTATTAATCCAGCATTCATACACCAGGAGATCAATGACGCACAGATTTCAAAGACAAACCTAGCAGCATGTGCCACCCATTGCATGTCCATGACTTTGAGATTTTCAATGGGATTTCCAGAGAATCAAACACTGTGGGGGACCTGAGACTTCCAAACTTATTATACTGCACATCAGCAAAAATGATATAGTGAAGTGCAACCGCAGAGGCCTTACTGAACTTTTGATGGAGGAAATTGCGAATTTGATATGCCTTTTAACTTGTGCAGTCATAGCTTGGTCACAGGCCACTCAAACGAGAATTTGGGCGCATAGTCATTGTACCAAAGGTTTAAATAGTTTGATCAGGTGGTTGAATGGGGTTATAGACAAACTCCTCAAGGCGCGTCATTTGAGACGTGGTCACATGAGTGCCTAAAGAGTGAACAATTCTATAAGAAGGACAGGGTCCACTTGTCTGCTGTAAGCAATGAAGACATCATAGATGAGCTCTTCTACTTTGCAGTAAACCATTTAATTTGGGGTTATGCAGGGCAGATCGAAGGGTCAGTAAACCATAGTCAGATTTGTGTACAAGCTTGCAGTTGGTATTGATCTGGTTGCATCCCCGTTCCTCATTGTATGTCTGAATGATATTATCATCATTCTTTAAACTGAGTGTGGGATCTGCAGGGTTCTTATTGTCACTGGCTGGGGAGGACAATAATCTGGATATTCAAGACTTTTGTTCAAGATCTCTGGTGGGCCATTAATAGGATCCCTCCTAGACGTCAGCTTCTTTTGCAGCCAACATGGTTAGCGGAGATGGGCCTGCGCCCTGAGTCAATGTTCTGGCCTGGTTACCCAGGATTATCTCCCAAAAAGTGGGTGAGCTTGGAATGTCATCTCCTGTCATGGTTTGGTCTAAGAGGCATTTTTGAATTGGACGAACAGGGTGGGACATTTGAGATAAGGCTTTATGCCCTTGAAAAGTGAAAAGCGGTTGGGCATTAATCTGCTTGACAGGTGACCTAGGATGCATTGGTTTGGGCCCGAGACTGCGTTTGCTGTAATGATACAAATAATTGCAACACTTTATGTTTTTTTAAAGACTGACAAGAATATAATTAAATCTGATCTAAGGTTTGAATTTCTAAAGCACAATAATTGATTCTAGCCTTGTCTTCTTTCCAGTGTAGGCACCACCCTCTCTAAGTTCTGCTCCTATTATTTCAGAACTCACAATCCGGTGCAGGGTTGTCCTTTTTATGCTATGCGAGAGGAGTATGCATGTTTCTGCATGCAGCTAGGTAATAGGTTTAAACTTTGTGTCTTCATGCGTAAGGAAGAATGAACTAAATACCCATGTTGTCCATGTCTGACATAATTGACAGTGCCTGCAGGCCACACTTCTGCTGGAAGTGAGGCTGTTCTGTTTATAAATGCACTGAATTACCGACTGAAATGCTTACAGGCAACTTCCCTGCTGGACAGTCCTGTTGGGCGTAAGACCCATCTGCACCACAGGAGTCTAGCAGGAAGATCTCCCCTTTCAAAAACAATGAGTGGGGCCCCTCCTCGAGGGCAGACTTGACCATTGAGGACCCACAGGCAGGCACAGAGTCAAGTCCCACTAACCAACAGGTGGACTCCCCAGGGCCACCTAGGATCCAACCTACGGTAAAGACAAAGAGATGTCAGAAGAGCGCAGAACTGATGTCTTTTGTCCAGGGAAGAGCTGTGAATCACCACTGATTCTCTGGGGCCATCCAGACCCTATACCATCTTCACAAGACATGAGGCACTAAAGACAGAGAGAGGTTACAGGAATCCTATTCGATGGCTTCAGTATAAGCTGTAAGTGGGAGGCACACTGCTAGTCACTACTAATAGGATTGCCATTCATGGAGGATGAGACTGGAGAGGTGGTACTTTCACACTCCAGGCTTGGGGGTCTGTAACCGAGTTTTAGACATCACATAGATGCATGCTACTTTGCCAGCATGAGACACATAGCACAACCTTATGGCCCTTTGGAGTCATAGAGGGCATGCACCTCACCATGATTTCATGCTACTCCACTGCTCACTTTTTGTCAGCCAAATTCCAGGCAGAAAGCACTTTTGAGCTGCCAGTGTGGGGTAGCCTTGCACTATCAGAGATACCTCATCACCGTTGAAATGAGTGAGCTACTAGTGTCAGAGTAAGAATTAATATATAGTGTACGTTCCCCAAATGTGTGAGTGACTTACAAACTGACTCAACTATTTAGATAACCGGTGACATACATAGTTGGACTATGTCAGAGGCCCTGATTAGTTCAAAATAAACTCCCTACTATGAGTCTCAACCTACTTAGTTTGAATCATTAGTGGCCCTGTGAGTGACACACAGGGGCCTATTCACAAACTGCACTCAGTAGTACATTTGGATTTGCTATGATAATAGTACCACTAACACATTACAAAATGCTATTCACAAATGTACGTGTAGACCTCTGCCTCTCCAATCATTTCTATTCAGAGATCTCCGCCACATGTGCAGAGATCTCCACAAACCTAGATATATGTTTTAGGAGTAAAAGTGGGAAGAACTTGGGGAGTGGCTTGAAAGTCGAGAATACATATTACTAATTTGTAGGACGTCATGAAGGGCTAAGGAGGAGCTTAAAGAGGGGGTAAGGAGGGGTTTCGGGAGGGACATGCAAATACAAACACCCAACCTCTAACAAGTAAGCCCATTGAATCTGAGAACATTTTTGTGCATTTGTAATATTTGTCATTTTTAACAATGTGCAGAACATTAATTTACTCTAGAATTTACATGTACACACTGACATGGTGCTATTCCATTTGAGACCAAAAAAAGAGAGCCCTACTGCATGAGAAAATAATATATTCCCTACAGGTATAAAAAAAAGCACTTGGCACCACTAGTCTTACCAGGCCGGTATTTTTATCCCCACATAAAAACACTTCCAACTCCTATTTAATTCATTAAATGGTAATACCCATGAAGTGCTCCTGTGTCTCTCACTGACAGTATCATGCTCTGTTCTGAAACAGAATGGAAAGAATCCTATGATGAAGCATGGCACCAAAGGTTAACCCTGGTGGGTGAGAGTTTCATATGAAAAAAGCCAAGCACTAATTTTTACCTGTAAGGAATATATTTTCTCATGCAGTAAGGCTCTCTTTTTTTGTTCTAGAAGGTACGCATGTAGGAGGATGGGCCCTCCTGAAATAACCTCTTACCTCTACCTCTTTTTTTGTATATCTATTCCATTTGAAATAAATTGTTAGAACTTGTTAAAGTGCCTTTTTCTGGCTTATACCAACTAGGCCTCCATTAGCCCTTGAAGCCCCCTTGTTCAAAATGGATGTCTCCTCCTGCATGTCCACTGTTCAGTATTTTGCAGCACATAGTCAAGCAGGGGAAAGCTTGTTTATTTCCATTGACTTTGTTTGTGTTAATTTTCCGACATGAACGTAGTAATGTTGCACTATCCCAAGGCCCTTCCGCTAGCTCATTGTACTGCATTTATTCACACCCAGATGACAATAGCAGAGGGTGAGCAGAATCAGATCCATGTAGCGGGATAGTGCTTAAATGGTAAGGCAATATGGCACTTAGGGCCTGATTATGACCTTGGCGGAGAGGATTACTCCATCACAAACGTGACAGATAGCCCGCACGCCGTATTACAAGTTCCATGCACGCCGTATTACAAGTTCCATTATATCCAATGAGAGCAGTGACTTAAAATAACAACCCATTGAAAATAATGTTAGTTAAAACTAATTATTTTGAATGTTTAATTATTTCTAATAACATTATTCAATATTTATTCTTTGTTTAAAAATAATTAAACAAAACTTTAAAACTTTTCATAAAAAACAATAGTTCATTGAATAAATACTTTTTAGTAAAATGGATTGCATAAGAATTAAATATGAAAAGAATAGGGTGGGATTTTTTAAAATTAGTAACAAAATTATATTTACAATTAAATTAGTATTGTTGTTTTATTATTTATTTTGATGAGTTGATGTGTTGTACGCATTACGTTGTTTGTTGCAGGGTAACAATATTTATTTTGAGATCATTCACATTTTTGTTCTAATTTGGAATAGTATATTTTTTTTAATCATTATTAACTTGATGTTTTTCCTATATTTCACTAACAGGAGATTACTGCACAGGTGGTAGAGACCTCCACCTACTTGTGAAATGTTACACTCATAAATCCAGTTTTAGCAGACCCATTCCAAGTTCCGAGGTGGTGTAGGCAAGCTATCCTGCACCTAATTGTAAATTTTACTTGAAAATAGTGAATATCAAAGAAGTGTAATGTTTCTTCTTGGTGCATTAGTAAGGCTACACATGATTACATCTACATGTGTAAATTTGTCTTCCTAAACATGACCCAACAGTTTATAAGGTTACCATTAACCAATAACCAATAACCAATAACATTATGGGGGTCATTCCTACTCTGGCGGGCGGAGGTAGCCGCCCGCCAGGCGGGAACCGCCATTTGGCCGCTACGCGGTCAAAAGACCGCTGCCGGCATTCTAACCTTCCGGCTGGGCCGGCGGGCGCTAACCCTGTTAGCGCCCGCCGGCCCAGCGGGAAGGAGGCCTGCAACACAGAAGCCGGCTCCGAATGGAGCCGGCGGTGTTGCGGGCGTGCGACGGGTGCAGTTGCACCCGTCGCGCTTTTCACTGTCTGCTAAGCAGACAGTGAAAAGCTTCATGGGGCCCTGTTAGGGGGCACCTGCACTGCCCATGCCAGCGGCATGGGCAGTGCAGGGGCCCCCAGGGGCCCCAGGGCACCCGTTACCGCCAGCCTCTTCCTGGCGGTGAAAACCGCCAGAAACAGGCTGGCGGTAAGGGGGTCAGAATCCCCATGGCAGCGCTGCTTGCAGCGCTGCCATGGTGGATTCTCCCAGCCGGGGGAAAAACGGCGGGAAACCGCCGGACCCGGCTGGGCGACAGCCGCGGTCAGAATGACGATTGAAGCACCGCCAGCCTGTTGGCGGTGCTTCCGTCACGCCAGGGTCAGAATGACCACCTATGTAATATAACGCAATAACTATTGTAATGGCAGTTTATGCATAATGTTACACATCCATACGTTTGTTCCTTGGGGTAATAGAAATAGTGCAGTTATTTTGTATGTGCGTTTCCAAAAAAACTGTGTGGTGCTCTACCACCAGTATATCCTGTTACCTGTAGATATGGATGGAGTGGCTGTCTGAACAGTCTTTCCCAGTAAGTATAAAATCTCTACAGATCTGATGAGAACATTCCTCCATTTATAGAGCAGTAATTTGTTTGTTTACTGCAGAAGCTTTAATCACTCTATGTATATTTTTCAAAGTAGTGTTTTAATAGAAGAATAGTTTTATGCCGTATATCACATAATACATTTTTTTTTTTAAAGTTGTCATTCATTTACATATAGTTTATTGTCATTTGAAATGAAGTCTATTGTTATACTTTCATTTCATTATATTTCTTATCACTAGGAAATGCATCTCATATTCATAGCAAACAATAGGTATGAGTCACAACTTTATCTTCTTGTGAAGGATTGTTGATGTTATGACATTGTGTCACGGGGGAAGAGAAACAGACACCACCAGACTTTATCAAGGTGGATGTGTTCAAGTCGCTCGGAGCAGTGAGGTTGGAGATCAACATGAGGAGACTGTTCTGTCATATAATCATGTAGATTTGATAGGTGGCACTTTATCTTGGTTGCAAGTATTGTTTTATTTGGGTCAATCACAGTTCTCTGCAACAGATATGGCCCAGTCTATGAACCCGATAAGCTGTCAACGGTAGTTGCCTGCTCCTTGGACTGTTCTTGCAACTGTGAGCAGTAGTTATTACCCAATGATAAGAGATACAATGAAATGAAAGTTTAACAAGAGTCCAGAGTGGAGAGCAACTGGCTCCTGACCAAGAGAGAAAGAGCAAATCACAGCAGACTGAAGCTTGCATTGAGGTTGCCTCAAGGAAATGAGTCACCCAAGATCAATGGAGAACTTATAGCTCAGCTGTCCAAGGCCATACAAAGCACAACTGCTTTGCAGCAAGGAAACCCAGCAGCAGCTCTATCTCCACAGAAGGTTGAGGAACCACAAGTTTGACAGAGCAGAGCAGCCTCCAGTTTTAGGCAGATATCCACCTTCCACCAAATTCTAAACAATCCCCTAAAACCTAACCCCGCCTATGTAAAGCACACTTACTGATATATTTAAACATCTTGTTTCATAAAAATAAAAAAAATCTTTGTTGTCATGAAGCTCACTCTACACAATGTAAATATCCATAATAAATAAATCTCCTCACCTGCATGTAATGAAGGTCAGTAAGGTTATCTGCCTTGTCTCCTGGGCCACTTTGAAGATAGGACAGAAAGCAAACACATTGTAACATAGCGTCTGATTTAGATCTCGGTGGAGGGGTTACCCCGTTGGCACGGTGACGGATATCCCGTCTACTGAAATCTAAATACCATTGCTTTCCATGGTATTTAGATTTCAGCAGAAGGGATATCCATCACTGTTGCAATGGAGTAACTCCATTGCCAAGGTTTATATCAGGTCCATAGTTACAGGACAGTAGACAGGAGCACATTGCCACCTTTCCTTCAATGACTAGATTATGGAAATATAACCACTGAAAAACTAGAACTAAGTGCAGACTTATTACCAACAAATTAATAAAATGTAACATTTCATGGTACACTTATTTCAAAGGCTGATGTCTGTGAACAGAGCTATTCTATGAGACCAGAGCTGGAAGATTTAAAAACAGCTAATAACAGAGCCAATAGGCCCAATGCTTTTACTTGGAGCATCTAACAGAATATGTAAATATTATAATACTATAGTGTAGATGAATGACGAAAGGTGAATTATAAGATTAAATATTCCATTTATTAAAACCAGAAGAAGCCCCTTGCCAGTTTGTGCATCACCTGTCTACTGCTCACCAACAATCATCTCACTCATGCATTCCGTTACCAACTTTTCACAGCACAACCTTCCATGCATACAACGTGACAAGCCAGAGCAGGACAAAAAGAAACAAACCAGCAATGTAAGAAAGCATTAGATAAAAATATGTAGGCTATAATACATAGGATATAACATCCTTTTACTCAGAAAAAAAATTAAAAGGAAAAATATGAAATTCGTCTTACATTTCAAAATCTCTACATTTCTTTGGTAATACACTTTTCCTTCCAGATTGGACAGTAACCTCAACACCTTTATTCTTGTGAGACTCCACCTCACAGCCTTTCGCACGATCACTGGTGACATGAAGTCCTCAATCAGAAATGTCCCCTACGAAATGAAGAAGGCTCCTGACAAGAGTTTGCTTAGGTACCCTCTATTTCTTGTTCAGCGCTCCACTGTCAATCCCAGTCATCTGAACTGAACTGTGTTTCAAGACCCCAAGAATTTTCCAGACAAGTGGGTGTAAAATCAAAACACTCATTATTGTTCACACCTCTCTTTCGCATCTCGCCTACAATTTCTACTTGAGCAGAATCAATGGGAATTACTTTGTTTTTGTTCCACCAACTTTGTTTCTAAAAAAAAAAGAAAATTCAACCCTCCTTTTTAACCAATTGTGGATTCTGAAATGTTGCTAAACCCTTCGGTACACAACCATTTTTTTTGTATTAGAACCCAATCACCCATTTGAATGTCATAGTATATTTTCCTCTTTGATTGTTCTTTCCTAACCCTTACCCTAACTTAAGAAACATCTTTTACTGTGGCAAGTTTTGCTATATCCATCCAGGGAGGGAATGCTTTAAAGAAACCAACAATTTCCTTTAATAACTCAAACGGCGTTGCCCTAGTGATACAATGGAGAGTATTATGATGGCTACAAATTTTACGCCTCGAATACTCACTGACCTTCAAATTCGAAAACATGACTGTTAGAACACCCTCTTTAATTATTCTGTTAGCCCTTTCCATTAACCCATTAGGATGTGGGGAGTAAAGGGCAACTCTGTAATGACTAATACCATTTCGTTTGAGTAAATCACTCATTTTATTTATACCAATGGTGTTATCAGAAAGCAAGATTTTTGGAACACTCTCCAAAGACAAATACTTTTAAAAAAAAGAAATTGTAGAATCTGTTGATATCTCGCTTGCAGATTTGAAATAAATCAATTTTGAGAAATAGTCATTAAATGGTCCTAAGAAGTCAAAAGCTATTTTATCCAGTGGTTGCTCAGACATTTCAATGCTTATTAAAGGAGTGTTGTTCAAATGTCAGCTCTTGTTAGATAACAAGCTTTCTTGACAACCTTGTATGTAGGTTTCAATCAATCGATCCATCCTAGGCCACCAAAAGGGATTACGTAACATTTTCTTCATAGAAGCCAACGCAAAATACCCTTTGTAAGAAAAAGTAATTAGTCTCTTTTTCAAGGTCTATGCTGGCACAAACTACCCCTCATGATAATACCAGACTCAGTACTTAATTCAGGCAACACATCACAAAAATCTTTGATGATACCCGAAACATTTCTAGACAGCCATCTGCTCCAACATTGATGATCTCAATGACCTCTTGGTACAGCAAATCTTCCAAACACTCACTTCGCCATGCATCAGGAGAAAAAGCAGAGTTGAACTTGTCTACAGCAGCCCATGCAGCAGTCACACATCATCATGAAGATCTTCATCATCTTTTGCACCATCAAAATTCTCTATGGGCGGTCTGGATGAACAGTCAGCACAATCACTCAGCCTTCCAGGAACATGGCTGATATCAACATCAAACTCTTGTAAATAAATAATCAATCTAACCAACCCAGACAATGAGTTCTGCCCACACTATTGTCTCCCATGGGATATACCAGTGGTTTATGATCCATATTAATCTTGAATTTCTGACTCCATAAGTACGCCTTGAACCCATTTATCACCCATATGATGTGACTGTATCTTAACACTGCACCTTTATGAATGCAATATATAAAAGCAATTGTTTTTTTACCATTCACTCTCTGACACAATATTGCCCCAACTGAATAGCACCGGCAGCTGTTACTACTTCACTAAGATAAACTTAAATGAAAGGTTTCAATGCATCACACTTTAGGATCAAAATATTTACTTCTCCAAAAGCTTTGTTTGTTCCTTCTTCCTCCTTCCAACATGTTTTTTCTTTTTAATTAGCAGCAGCTGCTATGGTTTTGATACAACAGCAAATCCACACACAAATCTAGCATAATACTCGCTCAGTCCTAGAAAGGAGCTCAAACTGTCTTTATCAGTAAGAAGAGGTGCCGTCTTGATTGCTCTAAGCAAATTCCCCCCTTGGTTTAATACCTCTCTCAGAAATGTGATGATCTAAGTACTCTACTTCTTTTACTCTGAATCTACAGTTGTCTTTGTGCACAGTCCTACCACATTCTAGCAGAATGGTTAACTATACCTTGCATAAAATCTCATCATGTTGAGCCATGGCTGATTCAAATATGAGAATATCATCCTGATATGTCATAACACCAGGAACATCCTTGAACAACAGATCTATAAGAAAAACACTGGCAGCCGAAGCCAACCCAAGCAGCAGCCTAAATATTTAAATGAGTAATGAATGTAGTCATAAGTTGTGAATGATCAGTTAACCTAATCTGATGAAAGGTGCCTTGAGATTTAATGTGGTGAAAATGCATGCGTCCCCTATTTGTGCCAACTATTCTTGGATTTTTGGAAGGAGATGGTATTCAACCATAATGTTCTTATTCAATGATTGCAGATTTGCACACAGCCTAATCTCACAAATTTTTTGTGCAATCGCAATACTCTATACTCATTCAGAACACTCTACAGGTGAAATAATTTTGTCTTCACATATCTTACGCATATAGCTTCTTCAAATCAATACAAACACTCAAAGGTGCATTTCTTACCTTATGCGTTATCAGCCTAGCTTTTTCCTTCAGAACAATGTCATGTCAAAATACATTCACACACCCTATTTCATCTTTAAATACCAACGTATACTCATTCAACAATAAATCAATATTCTCCACTTCACCATCATCAATATTCATCAGCACAGGTTTCTTATTTGCAACACCCATATTGTTAGATATGTGGTCTCTAGTTGGCAGTGGTTTTTACCCTGTCCAAGTAGAGTTCTCACTCTTCTCAGGGTAAGGGAGCCACACACCTAAGGTAACCCCTGCTCAACCCCTAAGTAACTTGGCCGGAGCAGTCGAGATGAACTCAGAGGCAATGTGTAAAGTATTTGTACACACACACA
This sequence comes from Pleurodeles waltl, assembly GCF_031143425.1. Classification (NCBI taxonomy): domain Eukaryota; kingdom Metazoa; phylum Chordata; class Amphibia; order Caudata; family Salamandridae; genus Pleurodeles; species Pleurodeles waltl. The sequence goes on from NC_090445.1 coordinate 1,693,648,666, forward strand.
CATTAACACAGTGAAAGCACCACAAACGTACTTCACACCAGTTTAGAAAAATAGCCAATATTTATCTGAGTCAAACAAGAGCAAAACAACACAATTCTAACATACACAAGCAAAGATACAAATTTTCAAAGATAAAATCGTAGTATAGCTCCAACTGGGGCTATCACAACTTCTTGACGGAGTTGTTCCCAACAGTTTGACACCACTCATGAGGGAGTACGGCCGGTTACGGATTGTCATGGACCCCAGGTACAGTACCATTGGAAAACAAGGAATCAAAAATGTTGCACTGGGTTGGAGAGGTGTGTCATGGCTGGAGCTGGTGTAGCGCTGGTTCCTTACTGCTGCCGGAGAGGTGAGGCATCAGTTCCTTACTGCTAGGCAGGGGAAGTGAGGCGTCGGTTCTTACGGTTGCAGGGAAGGTGATGCGGCATCAGAGGCGAGTCATAGGTTTCTTACAAAAAGGCAGGGTCGATGAATCCAGCAGGTCAAGGCGTGCGGCATTGACTTTGCAGTGTCACAATCGCACCACATGGCCATAGGTGCTGCTGCAGAGTTGGGTGTCATGGAGATTGGTGACACGGCACTTAGGACTCACGCTGTAGTGGGACTTTGGTGCCTGGCCTGCAGTGTTGGTCATGGTCGTTGCACTCAGCGGGGACCACAGGTCCGATGCAGGCAGCAGCACAGTCTGACAGCTGCGATGATTCTGGAGTTGCTCTGGAGTTGATGTGCTTGTTTCTTCTTTGTTACACAATAACTCACTCCCAAAGGCCCATGAATTTGATTTGGCACCGCTTGACAAGTCCGGACTCTCGGCAAGAGAGCCCATGTGATGGCAGATGAAGTCTTTGATGTCCCTGAGACTTTTTAACCAGAGGCAAGCTCAGTCCAACCCTTGGAGAACCTTTGGAAGCCGGAACCAGGAAAAAAGCAGCAAGCAGAAGGTCAGCACAGCAAAGAAACAGGCAGAGTGTCAAACCCTCCTACAGCATCTAACTCTTCTTCCTGGCAAAATGTCCTCAGTCCAGAAGGATTCTAACTTTGTGGGGTCATAGGTTCAGTACTTATACCCATTTCTGGCCTTAAACTAGGCAAACTTCATAGAGACGTCTTCGCAGTCTACAATACCCTGCCTTCCCTGCCTGGCCCCAGACACACTCCAGGGGGTTGGAGACGGCTATGTCTAAAAGTAACATTTTCAAACTTACAGCTTAAAAAACAACTTCACCAAAAGATGTATTTAGAAATTGTGAGTTCAGAGACACCACGCACCTTATCTCTTTCTGCTCTCAATGGGAAATTACTCTTAAAAGATATTTCAAGGCAATCCTCATATTACCCTGTGGGAGAGAAGGGCCTTGCAATAGTGAAAACTGAATTTAGCAGTATTTTACTATCAGGATATATAAAACACATTAGTACATGCCCTAATTTTTAAAAACACTGTACCCTGGCAATGGGGCTGCCCTGCTCCTACCTTAGGGGTGACTTACATGCAGTAAAAGTTAACATTTGGGCCTGGCAAGTGGGTGCACTTGCCAAGTCGAAATGGTAGTTTAAAATTGCACACACAGACACTGCCTTGCCTTAGCAGGTCTGAGACATGTTTACAGGGCTACTCATGTGGTTGGCACAATCACTGCTGCAGGCCCACTAGTAGCATTTGATTTATAGCCCCTGGGCACACTTACTGCACTATGCTAGGAACTTACTAATAAATCAAATATGCCAATCATGGATAAACCAATCACCAATAGAATGTAAACAGGGAGCACTTGCACTTTAGCACTGGTCAGCAGTAGTAAAGTGCCCAGAGTCCTAAAACCAGCAAAAGCAAAATGCAGCACAAAGTAAAAAAAACAGTAGGTTAGAGGCAAAACGTTTGGTGATAACCCTGCAAAAAGGGCCATTTCCAACACATGATAAACGTTTTCCTCTATCCAGTCAGGGTCCAATTAAACTTGAATAGCAGACCCAGGCTTTAAAGTGATACCCAATCTATCTCGATCCACCCAAACATATACTTTTCATCAGCAGCCATATACACTTTAGTGACAATGCTTCTTCCCATGGATGACACTATGGGCCTCATTATGACCGTTGCGGTGGGACTGCCGCCAATGTGGACGTTCGAGCACCATATTACGACCGTCGCAGTAGTGCAGCGGTTAGACTGCTAGCACCGCCAGATTTTGACTACACATTAGCCTGGCAGTGCTGGCGGTCCTAATCTGCAAGGACAGCGCTGCAAGCAGTGCTGCCCGGGGGTTTACGATCCCCTTCTTAGCCTGAGGTTTCATGGCGGTGGCACCGCCATGAAAAGGCTGGCAGAGACAGGGTGCAGGGGGGCACCCCAAGGGGGGCCCCTGCACTGCCCATGCACTTGGCATAAGCAGTGCAGGGGCCCCCTTGGCCAGCCATGTCGCAATGATCACTGTCTGCAGTGAACATTGCGATGGGTGCTGGTACACCCTATGCACGACAGCATTGCTGCTGGCTCTATTACGAGCTGGAGATAATGCTGTAGGCCGTTTCCCGCTGGGCCAGCAGGGGGAAAACTGAGTTTCCAAAAGCTGACCCAGTGGGAAAATCGTAATGGCTCCGGCGGGGAGTCTGCCACACTGGTGGCAACCTACCTGTCGGAACTTCGGCGGACGGGCTTTTCTGTCTGCTGAAGTCATAATAAGGGCCTATATCCTCAAACCATCCAGCATTTGTGTTTCAAAGCCACCAAATGCTTAGATGAAATGTCACAGTCATCCAATTGTTTTTCTTCCAATTTTCCAAAAACATGGACTGATTCAAAATTGTAAGAGGTAAACCTAAATCTGCAATAACTGATTCCTCAAATTCACAAATGCCAAACTTACAGAAAGGTCCTTTCCCTGTACTCTGTTTATCTGCATAAATCGTAATAACATTACTGAATTGATCTTGTCATTAATTCAGTATATTTTCATCATCAACCTGAACAGTTGATACAGTAGTAAATTTCTTCTTAGTACTATTCACACCCCAATTCTGCTCTGCAAACTTTGGAAAGATGACCCCTCTTATGACATTTTAGATATTTGCGTTTGAGAGCGAGGCAATAGCTGCCATTACCTAAATATGATTGCCAACCACAGCGATAGCAATAACTTGTTGTGCTCTTACCACATGTACAGCACCTACATTTAACTCCTCTCTGTTACCATCACTTGCCAATAGCTTTGATGAAGTCGTGGACCTCTCAACTCCTTTAGCAATGTGAATCTGCTCAGACAAAGAAGGATTCCGTGCACATAACAGTCATTCTTGAATTTCTTTGCTAAAGTAACCTAATACTAACTGGTTGCGAAGATACGTGTTGATGCTACTACCAAATCACAAGATGCTGTTAAAATCCTGAGATTTGTTATGAATTTATCAAATGTTTCCTCACTGCTATGTTCTCTCAAAAATCACATTGGGTTCCTCACTAAACTGTGCATCCAGTCGTTCAACAGCTTCACGATACTCATCCAAGGAGCAATCCTCTGGAGGTTCAACCTCTAGCAAATTTCCAAAACGTTCCTGCTCAGCAGCAAGCTAAGGAGAATCACTTGTTTTCTCTCCAGTTGAAACTTCTTAGCATCAATATCTAAAAGGTAATTTCCAAAGTTTCTGTACAAAGCGCGCCATTTCACTGCAGGTGTACCTGAATTTTGCAGAAAAGGAAGTGGCTGTGAAACAAACTGCTGTGAAGCCATAGTCATCAAAAGATACCTAAAACACCTAACGTGTGTCTAAATTTAAAATTATGGAGTGCCTATCTTCGTTTTTATAACAAACGATAGGCAGATTAAAAATTCTAATAATAATCTTCACTTGGTGTGAATCACTACTTCTTACTACTGTCAAAACAGCTCCAAATGGCTGCCAAGCAGGAATAAATAAAACCTCCATCCAAGTAATTCTTCCAACCCTTCAAAAAAATGTCTGAAAACCTGACAGATGTGCTCTCCTCTGTGAGTAGAGCTTGTTTCAGCATAGAAGTGTCAACATCAGTCTCCAAACCTTTCCAAAACAACTACCAGCATCACCATTGGTGCATTCTCTATGGTAAGTAGAGCTTGTCTCCCAAACGACAATGTCAGCATAGAAGTGCTGAATCTCCCAGTCCTTCCAAAATGGTCATTAGCGTGACCATTGGTGCATTGTCTATCATGATTGTTTTCCATCCAATGGTGCCAGATGATATGAACAGCAAAAAGCGTGTGCAGGATTTCCACACAGCTAACCACCTAACAGAAAGGACGCCGAGATGAAGAGGAATCTCCGTACGGCACTCTGAAGATGCCAAACCAATGTGGCCTGCACTTAGAAATATCTGCTGTCACGGCAGTCCTCGCCACATCATCACCAAAACTGAACCCGACATGGGGCTTGCAACCAGCTTGTCGCCAAAATCCTCTAGCGTACATAAAACAAGACAGGGGGATGATGAGATGAAATTTTCTGTTTAATGAGACCAGAAGCAGAAGAAACCCCTTGCCAGTTCATGCATCGCCTGTCTACTGCTCGCCAACCGTCATCTCACCCAAGCATTCCATCATCAACATTCCACACCGCAACCTTCCATACACACAACGTGGCGAGTCGGGGCAGGACAGAAATACACGAACCAGCACGGTAAGGAAATATTAGCTAAAAGAATACACAGGATATAATACTTAGGGTACAACAAATTCCGCAGAAAAAGGTATGTGATCCCCGGAAGACAACGAGACCATCAGTTTCAAGGCACTCCATTTCCTATACTTAATAAAGTCTTCTTTGCCCCAAACCAATAGCTTTGACTGAACATTGAATTTATTGTGTCTGATGATTACTGCACCTGACTTCCAAATTTAGCAACACTTTCTAAAGTAAGCATTGGCTCATCACCCCTGAGACTCGAACTGGATTTCCCCTTGGAGCACAAAAGTACAAAATGATAAACAACAGTATTTGCCATGGATACTACAGAATAATCACTGACTGCACCATGATCCAAAGGAAAGACCACAAAGTCGTGCAGTCAAGCAGTCTGTTTTTGCTCCCTGTGCCCAACTACCCCATAATCACGGTGTGAGAAAAATTTACATTTTAGCTCTTCATGATTCATTGGAGCTACTACTGGAAGACCAGAGAGGCAGAACAGAGTAAATTACAATGCATTTGGTTACATCAAAAGCTGTAGGGCTACATAGAAAGTGCTAGAGGGGCTGCAATGTGACTGAGCTCCAATTAGAGGCCCCAAACCTTCACTTGTGCCAGCTTATTCCACTCACAGAGGTGAAGCCCCTTGACCACCACATCTTGAGGAAACTGTCATGCCCTGCTAAATCCATCTATGGTAGGTCAGGTGCTATGAGCGTGGAGAACTGAGGCGCATAGCTCTTCCCTGGCATCACAACTGATTACGTGCGGCTGCTGAGGGTCCAACCGCAGAGAGTCCGACTCCCTTATCCAACTGGGATGAATGTGTAGTAGGCAACACAGGCGCAACCTGAGGAGCAGAGGCACCTGCACCCTCAAACCTGTTCAATGTATCCAACACCACAATCTTGGAGCTCCAGAGCCTGGATGTTCCTGTGGGGTGCATTTGGTGGAAGATGGTTTTTATTCACTGTTGAGAGACCAGTTGAGTCCTCTCTTGCAAGAACAGGGAGGACAGCGTTCATGCCAGAATTCTGGGCCCGAAGTTCTTTACTCATTGCATCCCTCACACTCGTTCCTTGTGAAAGTTGAATATTGAGTGAGGCAGTGATGAGTGTCACAGCACGTCTTCTTCAGCTGTATCATTACCTGTTGGGAATACAGAGAAGTCCATGGCGAGGAAACAATGAAAGATGGATCATAACTTTTCAAGTTATGTGCATCCTTTCTGAAAAACAGGCAGAGCGACACACAGGAGTATGGACTTCCACCTGCGATCCCTCTTGCTGTGGGGCAGCGAGGGGTCCTTAGTAAATCAAAGTGGTCCATACCCACTTGACTGCATCGACTGAGACCATTGTCAATGAATGCTATAGGATGAGCCTTGTAGGGCTTTCTGGGAGGGTGGCACTTGTTGGCAGTGGAAGGTAGAAGCTGAACTGCCTAAATGTGTGGCATAAGTTGGATTGTTTAAAAACTATTATGTGGAATGTGGTGAGGATGTATGAGATACTAGAGACTTTAGATAATCTGTGGAAGGGGGTTCGTCTGTTAAGTTGAAGTGCCCTATTTGTTGTCTTGTCTAGTAAGCTCCCAGAGGAAGTGGAATGTGATGGGTACTGAATTCCGAGTAGGAGCCCAACACCTGGTGATTCAGGCAGGTACTGTCATGGCTATTCTGCGATCACCCAAACTGAGAAATGCAAAACTGACCAATACCAGTTATTTGAAGGAGGTTCTTTTTGAGGGCGACTGACACTTCTGTTAGCTGGTCTCTGTTCTGAGACATTAGTACGAAAATGCAATGTTGGAAATAAAATCGGACCTGAAAGACTTGCAGATAACGACAAATTAAGGACAACTGATGAAGCTGAGAGTGGACCATGGTGGTTAGAAGTTCTGCTTCCCAAAGACTGATGTGGTAAAACTCCTTATTTCTCCCACTGCTGCATGAGATGACGCGGATGGCTGAAAGTGGTTGTGGTGTGCTACAGAATGGGATTTACAGGCTCATTGGATCGAAGCCTGACAGGGGGAGGCAGTGGAAAGAAATTGCTGATTTTCTGTGTTTTTTTCTCCGTCTATTCTCCTCCTGTAAGATGGACCCTTTCTTGGTACACATTGCCATTGGTGTTCTTTATTCATCTTGGAGATGTTTTTCTTTGAATTGCATTGCTTTGATATTTCAAATGTGGGATTTGGGATTGTGCTCTCAGCTTCATAGGCAGCAAGCAAGTTTTAGAGGCTGACTGTCTGACGTCCTCTGAAGTGGGACCTTCCTCAATAAAACGTATTTCAAACATGGGATGATAGATACTGATGGCTATATATCCCTACCTGGGATTCCAAAACCTACGAGATTCCATCACGTGATTTTCTTCTTGGGCCAACCCCTATTGCTTCAACTCCCATCTCTAGCAGCATCCTTGGAGGAATTATACATGTCCACCTTTACCCCAACATTCTGGCCAGAGATTTAAAACCACATCAGTTGAGGTCCCTATTTTGATATTTAGTACATTGCCATGTTCACATATTTAAGAAAATGTAATATTCCGTTTTACTGGGAGTGGATACACTTAAAAAACTTTTAGAAACTTATCACGTTTATTATCACTCGGGAGTGTAATGCAGAAAGAACGGGGACCGGGTGCCCTGGTGCGGCGCACGTCCCTCCCCATCATATCAATCCTGTCTCTAAATTATACATTTTAATGCTTCTGCCGCGTTAATTGCTTTCTCTCGCGTTCCCCGTGCACAGCATCTCTGGCGTCTAATAACCCTGCGCCTTGGCAGGGCCTCGGATCCGCGGAGCTCTGCCCCCGCCTGTCTGGGGTTCCCCTCGTGGCACCATTTCAAACACCTCTCTCGGTGCAGAGGAGGAACACTGCGGAGGGCGACAACACACCACGTGCCCAGATCCTATCTCTCACCAGCCTGCGGAAGGGCATTGCTGGGTGCCCCGGTGCCTCTCACTGACGGCCAATCACAGCAGAGGCCTCGCGCGCTGGCGCACGCAAAGCTCGCGCATCAAAAGGTAAAGCGAGGAGAAGAAACACACCAAATGAAGAAAATAAAAACAGCAACAGTCACTAGGCTGAGCGGAGGCAAAACACAGATCAGCCTTCACCTGTTAATAAAATAAACTGGCAGCAGTTGTCCAAGGTGTAATTCCAGCAGAAGGGCGTTGAACAGGATGTATTTTTGGCGTGGGTAGGGTCATGTTGGGTCCCAGGGGAAATCTAAGCTCAGAATTACAAACCTTCTGACTGAGTTTTTCCCTCACACGCTAGCACAGAAATAGAACAAATATAGTTCTTACTGGAAAAAATAACTTTTGACAGACTATTCACCGGGGCACGGATTTTTGCTGTCCTGCTGGAAGTGGTAACTGCCTGACCCAATCTCTGGGCAATTGGGCCACATTTCCTTCTTGCAGGACTGTAATCAATTATTACACTCCATAGAGAGACACGCGCCACCTTACACCAGCCTCTCTTCTTGTCTTGCAGCCAGTGGTACTTTAGCCTTCACTGACACACCACTGGAAGCAGCTGAACATGTGGGCACAAGGGGCAGAGGTGACATCTCTTTTCATCTCCAGTTCAGTAGAGTAAAGCGTGGTAATGTCAGATAAACGTCATAAAATTATAATGCACTTAAATTAAAGTAGTTTAGTGGCTCTCGGCCACCATCCTGGGGTACTCTGAAATATGATGAATGGAAGAAGGAAGCAGAATTCTGAATCCTCTGTTCATCGAAAAAAATGAAAATATTTGTATTCAGCAAGATATGTAGTCTAATGAAGCTGTGGAATTCTCTTCCTAGTAATTTGCTTAGACAGTGACCACTTATAGTTTTATTCGCGCATACAAACTTGACTAATCCATCGGTTTCACCTCTTTCTAGATTAGACCCAGGACATCCTTTGGTGGTGGCAGACCGTGCTCTATAAATCCGTTTCTTTATCATCAGGACTCATTCCTCCATCCACTCGCAGGTATCTTTATCGACATTGCCAACATAGAGTTTGGTAGAATTATCACAATATTAAGATATCGCCAGAATAGTTTTAGACAAGCACTGGCAAAGCCTGCAGGTCTGACCTTCACAAACTTCCAGTTGTTTTCTTTCTTTTTTGCAAACCTTTCAATATGCAAGAACATGTGCAAATATGAAAATAAACATGTACCCTAAGCACATCACTCCTGCCACTGAGGTGCACTCCTTTTCAAGTGGCTGGGCACCTGTGATCAGTCAACATGTCATCACTCACAGTGCAGTAGAGTCAGTGACTGAAGTGGGCTGGCCATTCGTCCCATGCCCTATGCTGTGACGGTGGAAGCAAAATGTGAATGACATTTCAACAGGCCAATGGATGAAAAGCCCCTGTACATATGAATATTTGTATCTATTTAATTATGAAGTTATTTGGAACATGAGGTATATAGATATTCCTTGGGGCAGAACTAAAAACGCCCAAGATATCCAATTGCGTTAGCCATTTTTCGCTGAGATTTTTATTCAACTTGCAAATCAGAGGTTTGAATCCTGCTAGGGCCAACTCAGCAGTTCATCCGCCAAGGTCAGTAAATCAAAGCTCTTTAAAGTAGTTAATAAAAAGACATGTCATTTAGAGTGTTATGCAACAAGAACTGAATATTCGGTCTCATGCCTCCGGTGGGGTGTGTTTCTGATGACTGGACAGTGAGTATCACCCTATTGCGCTAAATGATACGTTTTTGAGGCGCAATTTTCACTGACAGGAGGAGGGAGGGCCAGCCGTTCTCTAGCCCCTTAGTCGCAGATCTGAGTTTAAACAAACAGTGCCTGCTTCTAGCTACTTCTGTTCGTTCGTGTTGTCATGGAAACCGGGAGACGGCAGCATCCGATTTCGTCACTTGTGAGATTTCTGAAGATGAAAACCGAGTGTCAGTTTAAATATTAGATTCTGTGATGCTTTGCGAATATTGCTCACAACTTTCTACTCTCTTCTCAGGGATCATAGTTAAAATTTGCACCTTTAAGAGTGCGCATGGCTCTGTTCATGTTACATACCGTGAACGTTCTTCCCTTTGTACACACACTCATTTGGCGTAAGTAGAGCCCTCTCCCTTCCTCTGAAACGTTGGACCTGTTTCTGCTGCTCTCACCTTCTGCATTAATGGAGGAGATATTCCACGATTATACTGTTTGAGTTCAAACACACACACACACACACACTCACACATTCTCTCCCTCCCTCTGCCTCACACTCTCTGTATCTCTCTCTGTCTCTCTCTCTCCGCCACAAAACTACGCATTGCTCACACAGCTATAACAGTACACGTTAGTCCACACAATCAAACATACACCCACAAATGCTTTGCTAGTGACCCATGGAGAATCCGAGGGCACTTTTAATGAGGCCCCAAGGCACACCCGGCACAAACATCCACAGTCAGCAATTCCAGGCCTAGGATGTCTGCCATTGTCTGAAATCACTGGGCACACGTAGCCACCTAATAATACATAAACAACTAGTTAATGCCCTCCGAGAAACCTCTGACAACAAAATCACAGATTGTAAAACACTGGGTTATTGGTTGTGGGGATGAGAACCTTTCTCAAGCAATAACCACAATCCTTGTTAGGGTGAATCACAAAAGTCACCAAACTAACCTGTACTAAACCCTCTTGCAACGTGGCACAAAAGCAGCCGGGATTAACTTAAAGGCAATTTGTAAAGTATTAATGCAACACTCATATAGTAGTAAAGTGAAACACAACACCAGAAAAATCCCACACCAATGTAGAAAAATAAAGAAAATGTTAATAAATAAAATGACACAAAATCAAATCAAATCCAATCATTAGAACCGGAGATCTGAACTTTTAAAGTTTTAGTGAACTCTAGTGGCTAAAAAATCAGAGCGCCAACTGCAGGTATCTGGTCACACGAGACAGGAGCAAAGTCAAAAGTTAAGGCTGACGGTGATGGACGTTGATTCGAACTCATGAGATGGATTGGGCCCGTGTCGGCTTACCTGTGGACTTAGAAGACATTTTGAAGAGAAGTGCATGAGAAAGTAGAGTTCAGCAGAGCAAGGCATCAGAATGTGTCTAAGAAGGAGTCATCTCCTGTTAGAACTGGATGAGGTCTTGGTGAAGCCGTTGATGAAAACAATGTGTGGAAAGGGGTTGGAAGCAGGGCATGGCCGCAGGGCATGGCCTGGCGCCTAAGTCCTGCATCTAACCCCCTGTAGGCAGACACACTCTGTCACACATGGCCTTTGGCCACAAGGGTTGGCCAACATTTCAAGGGTATTTATTTTTTAATATTGGGGATGGGACACACGCCCCCCCTCTCCAAGACATTAGGATTGCGATGATCCATTCTCTGGGGCCATTTTATTTAGTTAAGGGGAGGTAGCCCCTTTCCAGAATCTCAATAGTGGCCCCAGGGACCCTATCCCTGGGACCTAAACATATATTTAAAGGGAGGAGGGCAAGCGGACCTGCTCCCTGAGTCACTGCAGACCCCAGAGAACCCATCCTCCAGGAGCTTTACTTTTATTTAAGAGGAGGGGGGTCATACAGCCCCCTCCCTGAGCCACTAAGGGCACTGGGGATCCCATTCATTGGGGCCTTTGTTTTTTTTTAAGGGGAGTAAAAACTGCGCCACCCCACCCAACACCACTATTGGCCTCAGGGAACCCAAACCCTCAGGCCTTCTTTTTGGTAAAGAAAAATGGAACGAGGAACCACTGTCCCTGAACTTATAGTGGCCCTGGGCCTTAATCTCTAACTCTTGTAAGCAGGGAAGGCATGTCTACCTCACCCTGTGGGAGCTTTAAAAGTGCTCCAGCCAGTGTGGGAGCAGACATATGTTTTCCTGCCCATGCTATTGCAGGCAGGTAAACAACTGTTTCTTGGGATGGGCTCCCAGGAAGACAGTGATTGAACTGTCCCAGGGGGATGGAGTTACAGGGCCTATTGGGGCTTGGGGGAGGAGGGCCGCGCACCACCTCCCATTTTGTATGATGTGGGCCCCCAGATATGGTGTCCCCAGGGTCCGTAGGTTTGTTGGGGAGCGTGCATCCTATCCAATTTTAATGTGTATGTATGTATGCATATATGTACATACAAATCATGTATGTCTGTATATATATATATATATATATATATATATATATATATATATATATGTATACACATATTACCTAGTAGCGGTTGCCACTAGGTAGTTATAGTTAGGACCAAGTTTCCAAAGGAAAAACATTTTTTGACTTGCCTTTAACTTGGGCACCGCTTGACGTATCTTCACAAAATTTTCCCAAAAAAGTGTTTCAGTGATTCTTGTTGTGCACAGAATGTTTCAGGGTGATCCGTCAAGCGGGGGCCGAGCAAAACGTGGCTAAAACAAAACGCTACCTTCCCCATATTAATTCCCATGGGATCCTTTAGACATGATTACAGGCAGAACCACTGGATGGAATTACATCAAATTCGGCAGAAAGCTAGCTGTTGGTACACAGATTACACTTTCACTTATTTGGTGTAAATCAGTTCAGTACTTTTTGAGAAATTTAGGGAAATCCAAATTTGTATATCTCTGGCCGTAAAGTATTTGCGAACAAAGACAAGCTTGCGCAGGGAAATGCACAGCTTTGAGTGGCTGCCTACACTTCAAACCAGGAAGTGCTGGCATGCATCTTGGCACTCAGCTTGAGCCAAGTCCCAGAAAAAAAGTTTTAAAAAAAACAGAAGGGGCTAGAGATACTTTAAAAAAAATATTTATTTTGCCCGAGATTTGTGATATTCATGCATTTGTGGGCAAAACAAAAAAAACACTGGGTAGGCCAGGTCCTGGGGGTATTAAATATTTTGTGTGGGAGGGCCTCCCGCCCCTCCCGCCCCCCCACTGCCCTGGGGTCCGCAACCTCCCCAGAGCTTTCATTATTATAAATACGGAGGGGCCCATGGCCTCCCACGCTGCCCTGGGGACCACCACCTACCCCCCATGGGGAAGTATTTTAAAAAAGAAAGGGGGTCCCTTTGGGAACCCCATACCCCAGGGACCACTACCCCCCAGGGCTATTCTCGTTGAAGGAGGGCCGCGTCGCCACTCCTCTTGGAGCCACTGATGGCCCTGGGGAACGCCAGCCCCCCCAGGGCTGGCTCCTGCTTTGTCCTGGGGTGCCCACCCCCAGGACATAGTTGTTTATTGTGGCCTGGCTACAACTCTGCAACCAAGCCACAGCAAACACTTTGGGTTTTGACAGTGGGATCTGTCAGAGACTAAATGCCTCAGCAAGCGCGGAGCTGTTGTCAAGGCAGTTCCATGCTCGCTGAGGCAATGACACTGCAATAGAAGCCTAAAGACTTCTCCTGCAGTGCCAAGTAGCCCCTAAAGTTTTTTTTTTTTTTTTTTTTTTTAAATAATAAATAAGGAGGGACTGCGGCTCATGGTCCCAGATAGCCTATAAAGGGCTATAAAAAAAATAAAGATAAATAAAAACACAGCGACATGCACACTGAGCGTTAGGGGTTCTAGTCCAGGTGCACTTGTTTCTATTTTTTTTTTTAATTATATTGAAAAAAATATATTTTTCATTTCAAATTGGAGACATATAACTCATTATAAGTATATCAGACATCAAAACCTAAAAAACTCTGTCCCTCTCCCTCTCACTTTCTTTGTCTCTCTGTCTCTCTTTCAGTTAATATTCCCACTCACACACCCACTCAGGCACTTACGCAGTCACTCAGAGACCCACTGAGACCATCACACACCCACTCACAGACCCACTGACAACCTGATGCACCCACTCACAGACCCGCGCACATACTGATGCACCCACTAAAACACTGCTGTTTGCTTTCACACACCCAGACAGATACTCTGACAGCCACTCTTACCCCCAGATACAGCCTCTCACACCTATTCTCACACCCAGAGAGGCTGCCGCCAACTTCCGCCTTGCATGCGCAAAGGGCCATGCACAGCATCAGTTTAGTTGGTTAGGGGGGTTGGCCGCAGGGACTGGATGCAGGCCAGCCCTTACGGGCAACCACTACTGCGCACAGGAGAAGGCCGTGCATGGTGCAAGGTTGGGTGCTTATAAGGGGTTGGCCTCAGGGCTTGGCTGGCCAACCAATGCCGTGCACGGCTAAAGGCTGTGTGCGGTGGTGGTTGGATTCACGTATACCAATGAAAATGACTATACATTAAAAAAACATGGAAGTTCACTGGAAAAAAACAAAGGTTACAGGGACGTGATAGTTAGGTTCTGAATTTACTGGTACAAAACCATAGGAATTCAGCAGTTATAGTTAGAGTTCTTTCAAGTAATTAAAAGCAGTGCACTAAGGCAACTATAACTTGCACCTTAGCCAATCAATTCATCAGATCTGCATTACCAAAGTTCAATTAATCAGTTAACTTCTTGGTGAGAGGTGCAGAACTGCAAATGTTTTCTCAACCTTTGCAAAGGCCTATGGAAAATTTCACAAGTCTTTTACATCAGAGGGAAAAGCATGGCTTTTGTGTTAATTTATGTCATATTTGCTTAATGGTAAAAATAATTAACCATAGAGTGTAAGAAAGCTGACTTACCTTCAGAGATTAATAAGTAGCCTAATGAAAGTAGCCATGCAAAGGCCAGGGTGAATTAAATATGAAATATTTTTAATTTCGACAAAAAATGCCTTACACCTCTAACCATAGAAAATAAAAATATGAAAGCTTTCTTTAAAAAGCAGAGAGGGCTTCAGCTCGCATTCCTGAAAGAAAAATGTTTAAGATTCAATTATTAACTATGAGGATGTCATGAACGTATTGAGTTCCTTTCCTTAAGTTTAAAGGATTTTTCAAGTCGACCATTAAATTGTAAATTCAATAGAAAGGCCACAAGAACTCCAGCTGACTTTGGTGTTTCTTGTCCAAGGACACAAACAAAGTTCAAACAAATATTCAGGTTGAAAAGAGCTGCAGTTGTTACCAAGGTACCGATTCTTAAAACTATTTATTAAAAGTAGGCTTCACTGAGACGCACAAATGGACCTTTCACAAGTGCATAACTAGTTTACCTATTCTCAGAAGCTGGTTTTGACATGTAAATGGACTTCAGTTTTTTTGTGACCAAATGTACAACCAGGATTGGAGAGGAAGTGGGGAGGGAGTGTTCTTGGGTGGGTCTACCCTGGAAGTTCAGAAACGCTCCCAAAATGAAACATGTGCGGGTATTCACATAAATGTTCCCCACCGTCGCCTACCATGGAAAAGGTCGTACATTTACTCCTGGCAAGAGCAAAAATAAATTCATTTTCAAGATATAATGGGATGGGAAGGGAACACACCTTCCCTCCCAAATATTGGTGGGTTAACAAGATAATTGCACTTGTTTTTTTTTGTACCTCAGGGGTGTATTTACATCTGAAAACGGAATGCAACCTTGATTTCCAGCAGTATGTATGCCTAGCACCTCATGCGTGCTGCACATTTCCTGGAATCAGTTTTTGAGTTTCAGAATGTCAGGAATCTGCATCAATGCAAAGTCAGAAACTGTTGGTGAAGATTTCTGAACTTTTTGGAGATCCTGGACCATAGTGAAGAGCACTGGTGTAACTGAACTTGAGGGGACCCACCTGTATAGTGTGTATGGAGGGGCTCCCCTCTGAATTCACTCAGGAGCTCTCAGGCTACGGCACTGGAGCTCAGGGCCCCCTCGCACCGCGGGAACTGTGGGGGCCTTTGTTACGCCACTGGTGAAGACTGTGGAACTCAAGAGAAGCGTTCATTAGTAACACAAGAGCCTCCAAACACCTTAAAACATGTTGGCTCCAACACTGGGAGGGATCTTTCAAACAGACTACGACCTGCACAACTTCCCTAACTCCTGCCGCCTGTAATAGGAAGTGCTTCAGGTTTTATTTTGCATTAAAAAATGTCAAAGGGAGCTTTAGGAAGCTCAGAATAGAAGCTTGCTCGCTAGGGTTCAATGAAGCATTGTGTTGCACGCTCATGCTGGAGCAACGCAATATCCTCAGTAATGAAAATATTTAGCAAAATGTTGGAATTTTCTCTGAACACAATGCTCTTCCTTTATGTGCTCACGTTATCATGACCTTAAGCCACCTTTAGGTGCACGTGGTTGGCCCAGTCTTCTAAAGTTGTGCAATGGCGGCCGCGTAGTCTTCGTGCGCCCTGGATCTCTTCCACCGCGGCCTCCTCTTCTCATATCCTTAAAGTGGCGCTAGTATCCAGGTCTTCAGCGCACCCCCTCCTTACAGCTTTGCTGTGACAGGTGAGCCGCCCATGAATGTCCTACAAAAGCCCTCTTCACCTGGGCTGTCAGATTACCGCTGATCAGGAGGCGATAAGTATTTGTAGAGCACTTAGAAGTGGAGGTCACAAAGCCCTTAATACCCCTGACAAGGCATCAGGCCAAAACCTCCCCTTGAGGATTTGGTGGTAAATTCAGATTGCAGATGCTTCGCGAGGAAGATTTTCTTGTAGTGTAGCCGCGCAAATTCTCACGCAGGACACTCAGCGTTGGGCTGAGCCACCAAGTTGTTTCTTCACAACCTTCCTGAAGGTCCATGGACAACTTTGCAGAAAGCCCTGAAGTTTGACAAGTTTGTCGCTTTGGGACTTCTGTGTGAAAATATGGACCGGTATGAGAGATACTTATTATGGTGATTGCGATGATATCATAATTGGTACAATTAACATTCCAGATATTAATATTAGTAGTAGTAGTAGTAGTATTAATACTATATTGATATTACTACTACTACTATTGCTACTAATAATAATAATAATGAAAATAATATTCATCATCATCATAGCATTCTTCCCTTATCCTTACTGTGTATAGGAAAGTACCACAATTAAAGTAAAAGTGTAGGAAATTAATTTGCACATCCCGTTTTCGTCTAACTGTTTCCTGTGATTCCATTTGTTGTGTTGGCAGAAAATTCACATCTCAAATGATAAAAATGTGCTTCGGCTAATTCGGTGGAAAATGTAGAAACATGAGATCCTTCCCGAAGGAAGTGCTAGGCATCTTGCTCACTTTGCAGCCGTAATTATCTCCATGCAGCCTGGTTGGGAGAGTTTCCTGCACAAAAAAAGTTCTGTTAGGATATGTTCGTGCAAGAACTTAAGAATCGGAGTTTTATCAGAGAGATAAAAAATGATTCCCTGTGCTTCGCCTGAAAAATCTAATTTTGGTAGAGGTTTCCTTTTGCTATTTGTGTCTTGCTTCTAAAATTTCTTGAAGTTCGTGGAAATTTGCAATGGTGCAAACAAAGTTAAATGAGTTGTACAGGGAAACAATTGTAACTGTGGGAACACCATTTTAAAACAACAGTGCCATAACATAAAATAACACAATATGTACCTTAAACTTTCATTGTTTACAGTTGCTTCGTTGAAATGCCTGTTCGCATCTTTTGTGCTAGAGGAGGTTGTTTCCTGTGGGCATTTGATGCCTAAAGAGGCTCATTATCTTCCATCGAGACCCCACAACTGGGGACCATTGCAGCCCTGTACCCGCACTGCACATGAACACACAGCCAGGGGTGGGAGATGGAGCTCACTGTCCACTCAGCACTCGAAAAATAGCACACCCGGTTAATGCACCAGCTGCACAGTCAACGCTACCTCCGTTCTGCGGGATGCTACTGTGCCACGGCGGACATAGGATTTCTCCTGTCCCTCGAAGGTTTATAGGATTTAAATTTATAGTGAGGCAACATAATTACAGCGAAACACAGGAGTGGTCCAATGACATCTGAGGCCCTGCGAGATTTGCTGCGCCCTCATGCATTACGTGGGCGTAGTATTGCACTCATTTGGCCTAAATTACGCTGGCGTAATCGGTGTAATTTTGTGACTTTCACGCTTCTTATGTGATATTCCTGAAATTGCACCATTATTCGTAATTACGTCCCCGTTTGTGGCAAATGTATAGGGCAGGAGCGCCAGAGAAGCATGAATAACCAGCGGTTGTTCGTCGCACTTGTGTTTTTCAAGCTATTTTTTTAGCTCAAAATGTGCCTATCAGTCAAAACTGGTGCAAGGGGGCATTTTCTTGGACGTCATGTACGGGTCGCCCGGGGTCGCATCTGCGACCCCTGGCTAGTCCCTTGCGACCCCGGGCACTGAATTTTGCGACCCCTGGCCTCAGAGGTGGCAAAATCAGTGCCAGTAACACATAGGCAGCTTGTCCTTAGTTCTTAGGGATGTGGGCTGGAGCTCCACTCTGTTTTCTCTCATTTTTTTTATTACACTACTAGTGGATACGTTTTCATTATTCACTATTAGTGTAATAAAAAATGATATACAATTCGCTGGAATATTTCCTTCCTTGGCAGCTGAGGTAAGGAACAAAATGCCTTTAAATGTGTGTTGTGCGAGTGCTGGCAGGTTAGTGTGTGTTTACGTGTGAGGGAGAGTGTGTGTGTAGGTGTGAATGTGTGTGTATGTGAAAGCAGGTGAGTGAAATTAAAGTTCAAAGGGCATGTGATGTCACTTCCACTACCACTGGCATTTTGGTGAATTAACGTTCATAGGCATTTTTTGATCAAATATACCGCTAAATGACTAATTTGCATTTCGCATAATAATGCACAATTTCATGTCATTTTCTATAATTTTGCGCAATTATGCAAAAGCAAATCACACAAATTGCACACACCCTTAATATTAATGTACCACTGCCTTCTTTAAAAAAAAATAATAATTAGAACAATTTAAGCAGTGGATTAAACGGACAATATACACAATTATATATCAATCTCCGCTTAGTTCAAGCTTTGAGATAAGTCCCTTGCACTGGTCTTCATATAAATATGCAGGTGAAGACCCGTGGGACATGTCAAGTTGCAAAAGGTTTTGTTACGTTTTTATGAAAGTCTATGGAAAGGGTTGCAAAATGTTTTACTTTGCCACATTTGTGAAAATCGTGACTTTGTCACAATTTTATGTCACATATATTCTTATTTCTCACTTACGAAATGGTCCAGCATAAAATACACTTCATGGGAAACTGTTAGGTATTTCTGTTGGTTGTTGTTAAGCAAAGAATTTTGCAGAAAAGAGTAGATACATTGACATGAAGTTACTTGCTTGGCTAGGACTCTTGATCAGACTGAAAATAGCTTTTCTTTGGGTTATAATTACTTCTCTATGGCTCATATTTAAACTTTTTTTGCGCCACATTTGCATCATTTTTTGATGCAAACGCAGCGCAAACTTACAAAATACAATTGTATTTTGCAAGTTTGCTCCACTTTTGCGTCAAAAAATGACGTAAATGCAGCGCTAAAAAAGTATAAATATGGGCCTATATTTTGTACGTTTTCACAGTTTTTGCATCAAAAAATGACGCAAATGCGGCGCTCAAAAAGTATAAATATGGGCCTATGTGAGGTAAATCTTAATTTGGATAAAAGTGAATGTAACCCAGGGATGTGTCAAAAAATTTATGAATTGGACATTTGGTGGGATTTGACCACTGAAAAAAATGTGCACTCCTTCATTAAAAAAAAAACAACCCCGCATGCCAACTAAGCTTTTCATCTTTTCAAAAACAAAGGCTTGTCTGAAAGTCAGTAATCTCAAGCTACAATAAAAGGCCCTTTTACACCGAACTCAATAGTTTTAATTACAGGTGTGCCCATACCTGCTGGCCTCATAATGTGTCATTCTTACACACTAAGGGTTGAAGAAAGATGGGAACAATACTATTTTTTTATTTTAAAAAATATGTTCAAATTTTGGTACAAAAAACACTTGCACTTGGTTTTCATAGATTTTATAGAGGTCGGTACAGCCAAACATAAAAGTCATTAACTCATTCTTCCATTCTTAGACATAGGGAAGTAACTGGGTTTCCGCATGAAAGAAAATTTATTAAATAGTATATGTATTAAATAGAATAAAATGCACAATATTAACTTTATATATATTTACAAAGCAATCAAAAGAGAGAAAAATATCAACAACATTGTTTCGGCATGGCCCATTTTCATCAGCGTTCCTCAGGACACCTTTACTAGATGTCCAGGTCATAATTCTCCATAAATTTAGGAATATTGACATGAGTAACTGTAATCAGATTGTAATTGGTGCCACACTATATATTAATGATAAATGTTATAAATGTACTTGTGTTAATGGATAAGAGTATTTAAAGAGAGTCAGTAGCTTTAGTATTAGTTGTGAAATTCATATTTGAACCGTGTTTTCTCCAGTTTCTTCGCTTGCTGAAACCTTTGCCTGTTCCTTCAACCTTTGGAAGTCTTTGCGAGACAGCGAGAAAGTGCAGATATTTTTTTTAATTTAATCTAGTCCTACTCAAAATAGACAGAGTTCTACTGGGCTGTTGACAGAGGGCCTCAGAAGACTTTCAACTTCGCCTTTATTTCAGAGTTCTGGCACCAACTAGGAAATTAATTCAGCGACAATATTTTCATAAGATTACCGCTGAAGCCCTCACACTTAGGCAGTTCTGTCCGCTGGTAATATGCTCTAATTATGTGCAGAGAATGTGTCTGTGTGCTGCCTGTTGCTTGAATATATTAGGTTAATGAATAAATAAATTTGTATTGAATGCTGTAAATCCCATTCTACGTCACAACACTCCATGGAAAGGAGATGGCCGACAGGCAGAGTTAGTGGCCTATTCCTACCCCACTGTAAGTATGTTTTGGATGTATTTGTCTTTGTCACCTATAAGACTGATTCCACTATAGGAAATACCTTTACGCACAAAAAATAAATATTCAAGTTTCTTTTCGTGATCAAGAGCCTGCTGAATCCTTTTTGAGCAACATGAAAATGTGGGAAGGTAAATTAATGTAATGGAACCCATTGAACAAGTAGGAAAAGAGGAACATTTGAATTGCCTGGACAATATTCAGATGAATGAGTGTTTAAACAGCAGGAGTGAGCTTACAGGCGGTTCACCTATATACAGGGAATTAATTTGGTGGATAAATAAATGATGGCCAAACCAAGGGACTTGCTTCCCATGCCACTGGATTCAAGCTAGCCTGGCTGATGAGGGGTGAAACCCCGAAACCGGTCCCAGGATGCTTGTTTCCAGTCCAGGGAAGACCTGGCCTAGCAGTTCGGGGTGGACTGTTCCCATGGGGAACAGGGTCAAGACTGATTTGCATATGGCTGGGTCCAAACTGGAATGGCATGGGCAGCAAAAAAACGATGGATTTAGGCCCAGATCACTGTACTGGGGGTGAATGTTTGACAATGTTCAGCATTCCGTCCATCACTTGTTGTTTTTGCCAAACCAAGGGACTGCCTTAAAGGGGGGTCGCAATGGGTTATCCACAATTTCTGGAGGAAGAGCTAAAGCTGGATGAGAGTCCACCAGTGGAGTTTCCTTGATTTTATTATCCTTTTGATGGTGTCAGTTCACTAGTGGTTTCTTCTCCAAAGGCAGTGCTTCCCTCAGATATAAAATAGTTGTATATTACCCCCTTACTCTAAATAAGGCCTTATGTATACTTTTGAAATGATGCCATCCTACTCACAAAAGGTGCAACAGTAACATTTCACATAGTCCAATGAAATGATCTTTACTGAATCAGTGTGGGCTTCAATAGCAGAAAAGAGGAAATATAGCTCGCATTGTGGACTTCTTCGACCCCCATAGATTTCCTCTTCATTCATAAATTCACAAAATCCCAAGGGCTCGACCTGATTAAACCTCTGCTAAACATAGATGTCTATACACAGTCCTGCTACCTTAGGCTCGTCCCCCACACTCACCTCTAAATGGACCCTCTGTGGTAGTAAGTATGACTTAATTGTGGATTTGCGCATTTTTGTGTTTTTATCTTGAATTCTTACAGAAGAAGATTTCCATGTGAAGAAATGCGTTCCCATAAACCCCACTGAAGATGTGAAGATGTCTAGGGGCACATTAACCCTTTACTGGCACACGTGCTCCAATGGTTTACAGGACTGGAGGTTGGTGGGTAAATAGAGACAGAAGTATACTTGGGAATGTTGCCTTATACTACATGGTTATGACTTGTGGGTTTCCCTAACTTTCCCAGAAGCCTTGTTCACGGACTTCCAGTTTTTCGCATCCTTTTCTGGACTTTCTAGGGTTAAAAGCTCTACAAACATGACAGGTTTTTCCACGCTCGTACGTGATAGTGCACACCAGTTGCATCATTTTCTGTTCAATTTTGTGAGTTTTTTTGTAATAGTTTATCATATTCAGACGTATTCCAAAAGTCTTGATGTTATAACAAAAAGGAGAGCATTGTGAACAAATAAGATTGCTTGGCAAAATGCAGTTGTTCAGCACAGGAAAATCTGACAAAGTTGGGAAATTCAACTTACTTTGTACCTTCAGCAAAATGTAAAGTTTTTCAACTTACCTAAAGTCATGGTGACTTACAAACTTTGGATACTGCTAATGCTAAGTGGCAATGGCAGGTGAAAAGGCCTCCAGCTCCTAAGTCTGTGAATCAAGGCTTCTGGTTCCCACTGTACTGTGGATGGTATCTCCATGGGTGTCAGTTCCCAGTTGTGAATGAGTTGTCGCACTTGCAATCAGACGTTTGCTCAGCATTACTGGTGCAAGATCTCCGAGACCTACTCTCTGCATAAACCTGGCAGATGTTGGACTCTGGATATTATAATTTTCAAACTTACCTGTGCAGACCTAAAGTTTGTTAATTTTAACATAGTTAGATGCCCTAGTAATGTTCAAGTTTGTTGCGCCAAGTTCATATTATAAGAAAGACAGCAAGCAGCGCTGTTGCGAGTGCGGGACGTGTAATCTGGACATCCTATCATGGCTCACAGTGCAGCTGTGTTTTTTTCAGATTGGCAATTCACATATTGACAATTTGAAGCAGAGATACATCTGCCCAGAATCATACGATCATTTTGGTCAAATGCCCAGTATTTCATCAATAGTGATAGACTGAATGCATATTTTTAAAATGTTGGTGAATTAGATGATTTTTTTAACCCTGGCATCAAATTGTAAAGGGGCTTCACACCCGTGGTGCTTGGGGGGGGGGTGGTCAGACTTGACCTCCTACAGCAGTGTCTGTTAGTGGAACACCCTCATCTAGAATATCAGATATGGCATGCTACACAGCAAACATATTGCAATGCTATAGATTACATGGCATTTGATCCTGTTTGCTTTTGCTAAGTTGCATTGATTTGTTCAAATCCACTGTAATAGTCTTCTAAAAGGTACTCCCATTCCAGGCATCAGATGGAAAGCGCATCCATTAGGATTTATAAGTTCTGCCAACTTAGTTTACCCACCTCTGACGACTCCACAGTGACCCAGATTACAGCAAGAATAGTGAATGGAAGATGGATGACCAGAACCCGTTCGCCAAGGAATTGCTCTGCTTTTAGGATTGATGGGATTTGATGGGAGGAAGAAGACAGAACTGCAGGGAAGCAAAGGGAATTGAACATTTGTGGAGTTTAACAACTTGCAACGTAGCGCCTCATTAGTAGCTTGGTGGACAGAAAACTCCATCTGCCAAGCTCCCGACAGGGTGGCCGCCGCCTACGCGGCGTCCTCTCCACCGGAGCTATTATGGGTTTCCTGCTAGGTTGACGGTCGGAAACCTACGTTTCCGCCCGCTGGCCTTGCGGGAAACAGGCTACAGTATTGTCTCTGGATTGTAATAGAGCCGGCGGCAATGTTGTCGCCTGCAGGGTGCACCAGCACCCTCGCAATGTTCACTGTCTGCAAAGCACTGTCTGTTATGTGGCGGTCAGACCACCGCATTGGCGGCAATCCACACTGCACCGCAAGTGTGGCGGTCTATAGACAGCCACACTCATGATGAGACCCTTTGTGATTTATGGGTAAACCTTTGCAAGCCTTGCCAAAGGAGATCTTGCACAGTCTACTTTTAAAGAAAAGGGGAGGGGGAGGATCATCATTATTGCCCATCCTAAGTGTGGGAAGTGGCATGCTTTGCCATGAAAAACAGCAGGTGGACTTGTGCTGGTTGGCAACCAACCATTATGTCCTTTCAGACCCCTACCTAATTCAGCATGGTGAGCCCACTGGCCCAGTTCGGTTGACAGCACTCTTTTCCTGGCCTGCCACCACAATCCTGGTATCAGCAGTCCATGTGCACTGGCTCGCACTGTGCTACGCCCCGTCAATCTCCCCTCGTCAGACCAGCACACAATTATCCCCCTGAAAATTAGCCACCAGTGACTCAGGAACAGGATTTCAGGCCACAGCATTTCCTGCCCATGGGATATCATGTAATTATTAGGGCTGTGGAGACCTTTCATTACACAAGCATTCTCATGAAGTTCCTGAATTATGGTCTACACAAAGGGCCACATTTATCATAGTATTGTCCTTGCGTCACGCATGGTTTCTCCAGGGCAACGCAATACTAAATTCAGATTTACCAAGCAACGCAAGGCCCTGCATTACTTTGTAAATCTGGAGTAACACAAGCAGCGCAAGTTGCCGCCTTGCGTTACTATACCAGGGGAAGGCTTTCCATGGGTGGAGAATGGGTGTTCCCATGCAATTACCTAGGGCTTTTGCCGCGTTTCCAGATTTACCTAGACTGGTAAACCAGGGAATGTGTCAAAATGCTACACTTCCCAGGAGAGGCACAACAAGAGCAAATATCTTTGTTTCTCCTGCTAAGAGTGCTGCTAGTTTGGTGCTAGGCAGCAAATGGTGCGCCAACGCAGGTAGAGAGCAGGAATGCGCCATTTATTGGTAAATACGGTGTACTCCTGCTGTCCCTTTCACACAATGCAACAACTTGACTTGCTGATTTGCGTTGCATGAAAGATTGATAAATATGGCATATAGTTTGCAGAATTTTGCTGTTTTTCTGTGTGTACCCACTTGTAACTTTTCTTTGGCTTGTGTTAGCTAGCACCAGTGGCTTATAAGCAAGTGTCCATTTTTCATAACCTTTTATTACGAGTATGCCAAAAACAGGCTGCATCAGTAACTCAGGAGCATTTTGTAAAGACCTGCTTCTTAGATTTTTCCTGCAAAAAAAATATCCTGCCCTGCCAACTCGTGTGAATTCTGGATGCAATTGCATTTGTTTGGCTTTTTTTCGCAAGTGACTGCACACAAATAACAAGTGTTTAAAAAATGAACACAAAAGAATGGATTTTTCAAATGGACTCAACTTTTGTGTTGAACGTTCTGTGATTTGCATGGTTATTACACATACTTCAGATGGAAAAAGGTCAAACACCAGTAGAAATCATGTCTTGGAAGAGGTACATCTTCCCACCTGCTGATTCAGGGAAGTCGACACTTAGTCCAACCTTTCTTGAAATGAAGTTAGCACAGTAATTACAATTGTACTTGCATTTATATAGCATTTACTACCCTGGATGAGGCATTGAAGCACTTTACAGCGAGTAGTATGGTACTCCGGAACCCAAGGTTGCATTTAGGTGAATGGTTGGCGAGAGAGCTAGGCAGGCGGTGATTACCTAAAGTTACGTTCCAGGAATAGGGTTTAGAGAGGAGTTGGTGTGATCTTTGAAATGAGGTGTCAGTCAATTGAAGATTTACACTAGGGAAGGTTTGGGCAGACAGGCATGAAGATGAGGGGAGACTATATTCAGGAACAGAAGGCGTGCAGGGGATGGAAAGCAACAAGAGGACCACTCTGGAAAAGCAAGGACAGGAATGGACCAGGAGTGTGTCGGGGTAAATGTTCCTGCAGGATTGTAGGAGTATGGGGGAGAAGGCCTTTTGAGACAGCAAGCTAATGGAGGGTGTAAGTTGTAGAAAGAAACAACATTACACAAAGTGCGACATATCCGGGCCAGACAGCTTAAATATACAATTTTGAGTGTACACATCATTCAAACATTCGGAACCCTCGTCTGTTGTGTACCAAACCTAGGACAACCCTTTGAAACATAGTTTTCATGCAAGATCTTTTTTCTACATAGGCTGGTGAAGTGTACCCACATTTCTTGAAGATTTTAGCCACAGGCAGACCCCAAACTTTACAAATACATGATTTCCAACCCTACTGTTGGTGCAGCTGGACCTGCCAGGTACCTTGAGCAGGTCGGTGCACATCTGAAGTTTTGGGCTTAACTGTGCTGAAGTCAGGTTTTATTTTCCCGCAGAGACACTTCTGTCCTGCCTGAGAGGAGGGACATGCCTGGGCAGCGCAAAGACTCAGTAAAGCGCCTCTGCTGACTGACACTGAAGGAAACTAGTTCAGGAGGAAGCCCCCTCTTAAGTGGACACTTTAACCAGACCCTCGTGGAGCAGGGAGGGGCCTGAGTCACTTACTCATTACGGGGTAAAAACACACGTTTCCACTTTATTCACCCTCCGGTTGGTTTGTGTTAATTCTTGGCACTGGCTGGGTCTCGCTTTGTCAAGTTTGCTTTTACAAATGCGGCGCGGTTTCCGATAGATTTCTGATGTCCCGTTTAGAAAAATGCTTTGCAGAATTCTGGCTGCCAACTGTGTCCTTTTTCTTGGAAAACCCTTCAAACATATCTCAGATTCAGCTGCTTCTGGGGCCCAGACTGCTTGAAATGTTTACTTTCGCTTTCATCCCTGGCGAGGAGAGAGGCTGTTATTACTGCGCTGTGGCTGCCATATCAGGCATCAGACTGTTTAATGTGCGGAAGGCAGTGGGTGGCAGGGAGGGGAGGGCTGGGTCCATGCGCGTGCCCGTGTGCCAAGGCTGTGCGATGCTGCTGGTCATCTGTCCTGCGCAATATTCTCTTTCCTACTTGCACATCGACCCGAATAGGCCACAAATTCGCGGATTCAGAACCCTGCAAATTAGGAGAGGTTTCACCATATTTAGATTTGCTAGCCCTATTTCGTTTCGGCGAACCAATTAAATTTTCTAACAATTTTTTTTTTTTTAACCTTCAGTGTTTTCTTCAGGAATGATTTAGTATTTTTCCAACTATCGATTGTTGTTTTAAAGAATCAAATATTTGGTTTACCATTGCTTTATGTGTTATCACAACAGAACAATTTGTTTTTAACAATTTCCCAGGGTAGTAATTTTCAATTTATTGTCACATGAATTATTGGCCAAAATCATCCTCTTTTACCATTATGAAAATTGTATTTTACTACTATAATTTTGGTATATTTCTCTTAAACCTCATTTTCAGAAATCAGTTTGATTACCTATGATACGTCAATTAGTTGGATATCAATTTATTCCCTTGGTGATCACACATTTAAGGCAAAGCTGGGTGATTTTTCTGTCATCTATGGTAATTGTGGCCAGAATCACAACAAATTTCCATTTCTGAATTTTCTTTTCTGGTGGCATTGAAAGTATTAACAGATAGCATCAGATGCCGTGAACAACAAAGGAGGAAAAATTAAAACTGCCACAGACTTTTCCGAACCCGAAATCTAGGTGCAATGGGTTGGTCAGCTGTGTCACCAGCGCAAACTGAACAATGCACAATTTTCAATTCTTTCAAACAGAACCAAACATGTCGGCCTTGAAAGGGTGAAGCTCACATTGATGGAAGTTGACTTCCTCAGTCATAGTTGTATGAAAGATCACTCTTGTATACAGGAGCACACACCAATAGCTTGCAGCGACTGAGATAGACTTGAAGAAGAAAGATCTGAGTTATTTCGGTGAAGTTTCTAAGTGGGTGAGTTCTTGCAAAGAAATGAATAGGGGAATCTACATTTGTAGAATTTGCCATCAGTCTTTCATAGATGCTAGACGGGAAAATAACCCTAGCGACTAAATGTTTGTTCACATACAAAGTGTTGTGAAAACATCTTTGCCCAAGAGGGATCAAAAGCCTGAGTAAAGCTGCCAAATATGAGCTCTCATCTTGTGGCACAACTTGATTAGGATTTGTAAACCTGGAAAAACAAAGCTTTTTTAGGACTCGATTAAGACAGCGCGTGCTGTTTTTGTGAAACATGTTGTTGTCTAACAGAGGGCTTAGAGGCCACCCATTGCTTACCACTGACTTGCTTCATTGTCACTCTCATTGGCTTCCTTCTGATAGGTCAGCTGCTGTAGACTTCCTACCCCTTCAAGTGTTTGTCCCTTTCCCAGAGCACAGAGGCTTTACTTGTGTCCTTCCACTGCTCATTTTTAGGTGCTAATTATTTCTTTGTCTTTAAGCACTGTACCGGTGACTGTGTTTTTCAGCTGTCTCCCCCATGTACTTTTCACAGAACTGTGTTTCTCCTGCCAGCCGGCCTTCTGCTGTTTGTCGTGTTGCACCAGATTCCTCTATTGTCCCTGTTGCCCATCCATTGTCCGTGTTACCCCTGCAACCCGCCATCCCTCCCGTGTCCATGTTGCCTCTGCCACCCTCTGTCCCTCCACTGCCTGTAGTGCCCACCCATGCGCCATAACAAAAGAGTCCTATGACACAACCCGCGCTGGCCACTTAATAATACTTTTTCCCCACACTCTCCATGGTGGGTTGTCCCTCCACAACCTATCTAGTTCCACGTTGCCTCCCACCCACCTGCCAGGCAGCAACAACAAAAAAGAGCTGTGAAAAAAAAAGCTGTGACGTGGCCAGCACTGGCCGCATCATCTTGCATTATTATATTTTCAGCCATGCTGCACAGTAGCCTGGCTGCTGTGCAACATAGCTAAAACATTGACAAAGTGAATACCTTGTGTAGGCAAGACCTACTGGCTTTGACAATGTTTGTTTACAAATATCTGCAAGTTTGATTTTTTAGATTTAGCTCTAGGCTGATGATACACGTATCCAGTGTTTAATTTGTATTTAAAAACGGGCCGGTGCCCAAAGCCCTCCTCTTAAACACGCGCTGCTGCAAATAAATGTGTGAGCACGGAATACTGAGGCAGCGCAATCCTGAAGCACTCTCGGGACTCTTACATCTATTTAAAGCCACTCCCTGCTCCTTCAGCTCACTCTTGCAGCTTTCTCCCTTTGTGACTCTGTTTCGTTTTTCCCTTCATCCTTCTTTCCCATATGTGTCTTTTGCTCGCAGCAGATGCTTGAGGCAGAACAATAAGCCCCGGCCCTCAAAAATAAGTGCCGGTGCACAGCACCGGAAACAACAAGCACAAATTAAGCACTGCCTGAATCTAAAGACACCCCCTTGGTGGAATTATTGAAAACACAGAGATTCCTTCTGTGATTAGGTGCCTCTTTAAGGGCACCTCAGGCAGTCCATCAGTACTCATGACAAGAGAGGGATCTAATCTGCTATCCTCGCGATAGACCGACCTCCACATGTCGTGATCTTTGGCAGGCAGGCAGAGAACTCTGTGCCTTCAGCAGAGCCACTTTCACTGTGGCTCCATTAAAGACGCTGACACTTTGCTGAGTGGTCACCACAATTAATTCAGCCGCTCAGCAAGCATTTGTGTTCCTCAGAAATAAACCCCTAAAGATGGAATTTGTTATTGAAAAGCAGAAAAGAAATGTCAATAACACGCAACACGTTTTCTGTCAACATGTGGGTGTTTATATCTTTGGGCTCTTATTTGGGACCATCAGCCCTCCCATAGCCGCCAAGCACAGAAACAAGGTATTTCAGAGGATCCACCCTAAATATGACAGATTATTTGAGGTGCCTTGACCCATGGACCATTGCCCAGAGTTCTGCCAGTTTCCCTGGAAGAGCCACCCCAGACTCTGATATTTGAGAACTGGCATTTACTTGAATTTGGCAAAGGGGCATATGCCACATTTAGACAGATTACCCCCGCTGTGAAATTCCAAATGTGGCCATACCACTCGTTATTCCCTTTTGTTGACCTTTTTGCCCACAGACATGTAGGCATCGTCAGACAAATTAGAGTCACATTTTCAAACCGTGGATCCTTCAGACGAGATGCAAAAACCAAGAACAGGTTGAAGAGAAATACAACATGATCATCCAATGTATCCGCTTTATTAAATACCTCTGTGGGTACTTGATCACTATATCAGAGAATTTACTAAGCACACACACTGTAGGGTCGATGTCACCCATGATGTCCCATGTTTTGAACTTGCCCCGCCTGTCCAATTAATGGGAATACATCTTGGTTTCATTATGGGCTCCTGCCACCCAGAAACTGAAAATATTCAGATTACAGAGCCAGTGTTGGATGATGTACAAATGGTCCCATCCCAACATTTTATTTTTGTTTGTATGGATTGTTGGGTTGCTGCTCCCAAGATGTGGTACTGTCACTCCATCTTTCCCCAAAGGGTGAATCCATTCTTGGATTGGTATCGTGGGGAAATAAGGTTCTTCTTCTCCTGGAGTGGGACTGGAGACGGTTGTCTCCTAAACTCATTAACACCTTGCTTTTTTAATATCTTATTTGAATTTGAATGGTGGCCATGGCTAAATACAAAGGCCCTCATTATGACATTGGCGGCAAATGCCACCTACCGCCACGGCGACGGCCGCCAAGATACCGTCGCCATGGCTACCGACCCTCCACCTAATTATGACCATAGGTGGAATACCGCCAGAAGGCTGGCAGAATTCCATCTAGGGTCATGGCGGCTGGCGGCGGACGGCGGAGGGCGGTAAGGTGGCACTGCTGCTATCAGCAGAGCCATGCCAGCAAAGCACTGCCTACCGTATCATGAGCCATGATACGGCCTGGCAGGGTCTTGCTGGTGGACGCTGCTGCTGGAAGCAGCGCAACGTCCCGTCTCCTGCCGGAGGACCCCCTGCAAGCAGGTAAGGGGGGGAGGGGATGTTGTGGGTGTGTGGGGGTGTGTGTGACTGTGTGTGAATGCGTGCATGCGTGTGTGCATGAGGGTGTGAGTGTATATGCATGTTGTGCCGTGTGAGTGCATGTGTGCCTGGATGTATGTTAGTGAGTGTTGCTGTGAGTGTGTATGAATGTATGGATGCGTGGGTGAATGTGTGTATGTGTGTGTGTATGGGTGTGTATGTGTGTAGATGTAGGGGGTGGGGAAGGACTCTGGGGTGGGGGAGGAGGGCAGGGGAGACCCGTATCAGTGCCAGGGAAGGAATTCTGTGGCACTGTAAGTGCCTGCCACCATGGTTCCGGGGTGGTACAGAAACCACGGAAACCATGTCCGTGCGCGGTGGTCAAAATGCCATGGGCGGGCTAGTGACGGCTGCTGGCCTGGAGACTGAAGTCTCCAGCCCGGCGGTTGTTACCGCTGTGGTAGTTGGTGTGCTGACTTAATGGTTTGGCTTTGGCCAAACTGCCAATGTCATAATAGTGGAGGTAGGTACTGCCAGCCTGTTGGCGGTAATACCTCCACTATTGCACCGACCACCGGGGTCGCAATGACCCCCAAAATATTTAAATGCGTCTGTTGGCTGGTTCTGGTTGTGTGTTGTTGTGCTTCATCTGGGGAGGCAGCCTAGAGGCCAGAATTGTCTTCTTCTGCCCTCCTGCTTTAGAGGATGGGCTGGTGCTGGGAAGTTCTACTGTTCTGCAGCCCCTGTAAAATCTAGTGAAGTCAGTCAGTGTAAATAGATTCAGTGTTTCCAGAGCTGGAATGTTTGGGTCTGGAAACACCAGGCGACTCGGAGTTTCCTGCAGCGGTATCTCCCAGAAATACCACCCTGGATACATTTTAATGGAGGCCTTAGTGGCTCACCTACATTTATTGTGACTTGCTGGACCCACCATCGTTAGTAGGGTTAATTCTATCTACAATAATGAGAAGACCCTGTCTTTGACATTTGCGTGCATGTGAGCATTCCTGGAATGACATCATATCCTGAGGTGGCTTGGAGATGCTATAGTTCCCGGCATGCAGACTTAAAGGAATCCCAAAATCCCATTAACTACTCAGCATCCCTTTACACACTCAAGTCCAAGATTTCCTAGAAACTGATTCCACTCTCTAAGGCTGTGTGCAGCACACTTTTGTGATGAGACACTATGGGCCTGATTTATGAGGCCCTAGCGCCACCTTAGCGCTGCCATAGGTCATTTTTTTACGCTAAGTCGGTGCTAAAGTGGTTTTTACATGCGCCATATTTATAAAGTGGCGCAATGCATGCATTGAGTCACTTTGTAAACTCTTGTGCCAAATTATGCCAGCGCCAGGTATAATGTACGCAAGGAGGGGCATTCCCCCGTTAAAGGGGGCCTGAAAGGTTTTTTTCAGCACTTTTAATGCCTGCTCAGAGCAGGCGCTTAAAGGGACATGCTATTGAATACAATGCACCCCTATGTACTCTGCAGGAGCAGTGACAACATTTTGGTGCTACTCCTGCAGAGTACATCAGTAGCTTCAGGAATTCTTACACTATCGCCCCATGGGGCACCGCTTTTTAAATATGATGCCCACATCGTGGTGGTAGGGGGTTGCTAAAGGGTGCAAGGAAAGTGGCGCTTAACTGGGTGCAGCTCCACTCTTCTTAAATCAGCCGCTATATGAACTATAACTGCTCCTTAGCAGTATGAGCCTGGTCGTCCATGTTAACGCTAGGTCAGTAGAAAGTTGTGAAGCTTCTTTTTCCAACCTTCGAAAAAGTCTATAGAAGCCTTGAAACTTTGCAAAGTCTGTGACGCATTGCACGTTGTCACTTCTACATGAAAATCATAATTTTGGCCACAATTTATACACTATACAGCAGTTTATATTTATTTATTTTTTTAATTCCATTAACATACCTCACAGGAAACAGTGCCTGATACTTTAAAAATGAGTCTACACTGGAGAATTAACCGCTATGTATGTAGATTTGTTCACTGTATGACTTCACAAAGGTTTGCCCAATTACATCCAGAAATGTGCCACAGTCCCAGGTTTCTAGATGTACTCTTGGAAAACTTGTTTTCAATTCCATTTTAGCATGGACAAATACACAGATGTATGCTAGCACAAGTAAACATCTGTTGAGCAAGTATGAAAGTGATATTACTTTTTTTGTATAAATTGGAATATTTTGTTCCTGAACAGAGAACCCTCTCATTTAAGTTCTTCACCAATTATGGGTGTACTCCATGCCCTTACCATCTGTTGAAAAGGATTAACTACACCTCCTGTCAGTGACTAGAGAACATTATTTCTCAATATGGGCAGGTGTCAAGTAACATTGGCACCATTAAGAACAGACTTCAGTAAGGAGTTCCAATCCATTATTCGTTTGGAGAGTT
Organism: Pleurodeles waltl; assembly: GCF_031143425.1. Lineage (NCBI taxonomy): Eukaryota > Metazoa > Chordata > Amphibia > Caudata > Salamandridae > Pleurodeles > Pleurodeles waltl. Next base: position 1,693,681,435 of record NC_090445.1, read on the forward strand.
TCTTGGAGTTGGGAGTGAGTATATTGAATAGAGAGATTGCTCAGACCAAGTCCGGCCTCAATGAAGTTCCCACTTAGATTTCTGAACCTCAGCTACTCCTGCTGGCATCCTAGACTGATCCACGTTTGTAGTTCAGTCTGCCAGTACTATTGATGCAGAAGTTCATTGCCCGGATTGAAGGCCCGCCAAGGACCCAAACTTCCAAAACACTATCACATTCCATTGGTTCAAATAGGGCTGAGAGCACAACAATAAATTATAACCATAACAGTAAAAACACACTTTGGACGAGTTTGTGGATTTTATGAATGCTTTATTATTGAGACTTAAGAAACAATTGATGTCACCTTAAATAAATATTGATGAAAGATTGGGTCAGACTGAACTATCTAAAAAGACTAAACTTTTGATAAAACTCAGTTACCCAAACCTAAACCATTGCCCCACCACCCATTCACTATGTCAACCTACCTGATGAGACCTCTATGGATAGAATGGCTGAGTGTTTTATGATATTGATACAACCATATATGATCAGCAAATCTGCTGTAATCTTCTCAAAATGATATTTGGCTTCTTCTCTTCTAATGTAATGCTGTGTGTCCTGATCATAACACGGATTCCATCTTTAAATGCCAAACAATGGAAGAAATTGAACATTTGAAAAAATAAGACAGTACATTGGCTGAAAACAAATTTAGATGAGAGAAGGGTGGAGTTTTGGGATATGAATATGGTTATTTGTCTTGCCTAAAACTCTTGATAGAGACTGTGTGGTGGTTAATTTTAGAAGTCCTTAGAAGGTGCCAGAACTGATATAAGGCATAATGTGGACCATTACTCCACATCTGATTAATTCATTGGAGCACCAATCCATGAGCAAAACTGGGATTCTATTGAAGGTAAATAACAATAATTTGGGTTAAATGTATTAAATGGTATACTGTAATTATTATACACAAAACTGAGGCCATGTCCACTTCAACCCTACATCAATATGGAGATTATGCCATCCAAGACCTCCTTCTAAGGCAGGTGGGCAAAGGGTGGGCAGCTAACTTAGATTGCAGTTTCAAATGAGTTCACCATTTAAGTTATAATTACTGACTTTCCAAATATACATATTTTCAAAGCTTATTTGAAGGAGAAATTAATTATTAAGTGATTTCTTTGTCCATTACTTGGAAAAATAACGTAACCCCCTCCTGTAGCACCAACTTGAAGAATGTGGATACCATTATTGACTCCTTTATTGAGACTCCATTCTTTTAGTGGATATGTTGCAAAGATAGAACTGATATAACACCAATAATAATTTTACTCTTTTGGGTTCTAGTGTCCATGCTTTTTTTAGCACAAGGTGCTTCTAGTGTCATCACAATTTCTTTTGTTTCCAGTCATTTGTTAGAGACACTAATTAATTAGAAGTTTATGGACAACTTTTTAATGTTCATAATGCTACTAGAGCTGTGTTAGATGTTCAGAATTTTGTTAAAGCTTCATCATCTCTTCTCCCGTAAGTGGTTCCCCCTCTAAAGGAAAAGTAGTTTAACAGGTATGGGATTGCACTGGGGCAAGGTCGGACTGGCACTCATGGGTCCTCAGGTGATGCTTCGTACTTGATAAAGAATGTATATCTTCTTGGATGATCGGCTAACCCCTTTGAGATTTTCTAACCAGTTACACTAGAGATACATCCCCTAACCAAGCTGCATATGGAAAATACAAACAATGTGTAACCATTTGTGTCAGACCATGATAAATGATCAGACCTGTCCTACACAAACAAGTAGTCAGTCCCCTGTACATGATAGGGCATGCCACATATTGCTTTAAGTTACTCATGAAATGGTACAGGTGATATACATGTATTGAGGTTTCTAGGGGGCTTATGTAGGACACACTTGCACGACCGGTGCCTCACTACCCTTCAGCTATTAAGTGAGACAGCAGCTGTCAGTTGGGTACACAATGAAAATACAACCCTGCTCCAGATGGATGTGGGACATGTCTACGGATTGAAGCAAACTAGATGTGTGCAGATTCACCAACATGATCTACCCATCCTGATAATTGTGAGTGCGCTTGGCCACATCACATGGGTACAGAATGTGGATGCTGAGTGTATACCTGGTACTTAGGAGATGTTAGGCATGCATGTGCACAGGTAGTTCAATAAGAAGGAATACAGTAGCTGCACCCAGAGCAGTGAACTCTTCCTGTTCCCGTTAGGGCACCTATACAGCCACCATGTGTGCGCCGCATGAGTGATTTTGCACACCATTCCACAGGGTAGGGGGCAATAGGTGCAGAATCTGTAGACAATATAGATGTACTGTTCAGGCTTAAGGCAAACAAAATGGGCACTAATGCTGAACTGTACATAGGGGCCCATTGTAAGCAATGGTGTGCCCCCTTGTAAGGGTTGCTCTGAGCAGGTGTTAACCCAAAGGTCACTTGATTGATGGATTGGCATGGCTTAGAATTTCCAGTGTCAATTTGTCCTGTCCCCCTCCAGGGTGAATCCCACCTTGCATCCATGGTGCCTGCCCAAGGCTTGATGGCTTGAAATAGCGCAAGGGATATGAAAGTGGTATAATGCATGCATTGGGCCACTTTGTGACTATGGCTCAGGGTTTTGGGCTTTGTTGGGCCACTTGATCCTCACTAGTATGATGACACAAACAGTGCGCAAGGAGGCAGTAGTCCAATGGATAGCCGCTAGCCCAGTGACATGTACATGATACGGTAGATAGCTAGTAGGAAGCTTAGTCTGGAACTGGAGACTGACATTGTTGTGGAATGTCTGGTGGAGAGCATGTGTCATCTGAGGATGCTGTGTACATTGCATGTTTAGTCTACCTCTACCAGATGCAGTATTTGATGCCATGTTCTCCTCATGGTTTAGCTGCCACTATGACCACTGCACAGAAGCATGCATTTGAAAAGTGGACAGAGTGTTTCTGCCACATCATGGAGATACAGGGGGGGTACCAGAAGATGGCCAGGAAGTATCGGTGTGAAAAATAGTCAGGGCTTGGCTTGCCTTTCCAAATGGGGGACCTCCAAAACATGCTGCAACTGTGCCAGGTACATCAGGCACAACATCTGAGGTCAGGGGGGCCTCAGCTGGTCCACCCCCCTCAACATCATCAGCCTCAGCTGGTCCAACCCCCTCAACATCATCATCAGCTATGTCCACTCAGCCACTGCAACAGCCGCCTGCAGCAGCCACTTCCTCAAACTTTGAGGCAGACATGAGGAGGGACATGGCAGCCATAATGGGAAGGTTGGACCAGCTAGAGAAGGACAATGCAAGGAATTACAGGTTGCTGAGGTTCTGTAAGAAGAAGCTGAAGAAGCTCTGAACATGTTGCTGCACAGCCTCCCAGTTCCTTCTCTTCTCCCATTGAATATTGTTATCAGTTTTAGTTGGTTTTAGGTGGGTAGTGATAGGTAAGTTAAATAGATTAGGTTAGATGTAGGATAGTAACTATAGTTGGGGGAGTGGGTTTTAGTATTGTTTTGTGTTTTTGGGGTTTGGTGGGTGGTTATGTATGGGGTTCTATGTTTATAAAAAGCAAACATTTTTTTTTAAAACATCACAAAAAATATATATTTGTTTAGGATATTGGTTAGTTTAGTATATGTGTAGCCTTAGTTTATGTTGTCCTACTCATTTCTTGTCTCTTAAGGGGGATGGGGGACAATGTTTAGTGTGTGCCATTAAATGATTAAGGTAAGTTTAGGTTAGGATAGATAGCTGTGGGGGAAAGTTTATATAAGTTAGTGTAAGTTAGTTTAGTGTAAGATAGTGTGTAGGTTAGGTTTTAATAAAGTGTTTATTAATGTTTCAGCAAATCCTTTTAGTCTTAGACAATTAGGTCTCCATGTTGATTGAGTGTCTGGGTGTTCTCATGTGTGCACTGGCCAAGTTAGAGGAATGCCTTAGAGTATGCTCTCTGTATTGATTTACATGTATGACTATGTGTATTCCCCATGACCAAGGAGCTGTCAGATTGGCTGCAATACAACATCAGCTACTCAAAACATTTGTCATCCCCAGTAGTTCCTGGCATTCACATTGTGTATATATACAGAATCTTTTACAGGTAAGTATGGAACTTGAACTGTCATCGGTGAGGTCTGTCAGAAGAAATCTTGTAAAATGTGACACATATTTCTGAAACTTATTTGGGCTATGTGTCCTGGCATACTGACAGCTGCCAATCACTGGTCTCTTCTGTTCCTCACATATTAGTTGTACTGGCGCTCTCATCAGGGAAAATCTCAGACATGTGGTTCTGACCTAACAATGCCATATGTCAACGTGCATGGGTATGTGTTCATTACATGCTTTTAGGGTTCTGTAAGTTGGTTGTAGACCACAACACCATCAGTCACCTTTTTCATGTTAGAGTCCTAGTGTGTGGCATTGTGTCTGACAGTAAGCCACAAATGTAATTAGGTTCTGTTCTCATTGACGTATCTTCACCCAATAAACACATTTAGAGGAGTTGACGGATCACAGTAAAAGTTGACATGATACATGTGTATATGGAGATGTATTTACATGTGCAAGTGCATTTTCCAAAGCAATACAATGTCCAGTTCACGGACCCCATGAGAGATTCTGAGCCATTTGTTGTATATTCAGAGTACAGGGGTGAGGGACCTGTCATGAGTCATGGGTAGGAGAATTGTGCATTAGTGAGGAGGTGTCCAAATTAACCATTGGTAGGAATTGAGATAATGACAGTCAATAGCATTTGCGTCAACAATGGTTGATTGAAAAGGGCACATTGCCAGCTGTCACAACACTGGCATGATCTTAAGCACGGAACTAAGAAGATACTGTCCATGTGGCACAGACTGGTGCTACCGGGTTGTTTTCGGTGTAAACGTTAATCCTTCCCCATCTTCATCCTCTGATGTGTGTGGTGCCTCCCGTGCCATGGGTGGTGCTGTTGTGGAAGTAGAGGGGGCACCCACACATCAGGGGATAGAGATGTGGAATCAAAGGTCCTGGTAGCTGCCATTTGTGGGAACACATAAGGCATCACTGCAGCAAGGAGGAACTGATGATTTCTTAACACCGCAGCAACATCACGGTGGTAGGCAGCCATGTTTTCCCTGAGGAAGCCCACTTCCTGCAGTACGGACTCCAGGGTATTTTGTATAGCCCCAGCCTGTTGTCTATCATGCTGCTGCTATTTTGAGAGGGCAATTTTTGAAGCCTCGGTCACATGACAGCAGCTATGTCGGCCAGGGACTGCTGAAGCCCACGTATCAGGGAGGGGGTGTCTCTGATGCAGCTGGGTTGTCCTTATTTGGACTGAGGCACCTCTGCACTTCCTCTAGGCTGCCTACCGTGGTCTCCATCCCCACCCACACCTCCTTGGCCAGCTCCCACTGGATTTCTACCACTGTACTCTGAAAGTTGATGTCTGGATCCCCGGAGTCCAGCGCTGTGGCAGGACTGGTTGGTGCTGTGTGTTGGTAGATGGGTGGTTCATCTGGACACCCCACAATGCTGTGTGTCCTCCCTGCAACTGGAGGTGGTGTCTGGAGGGAACCCAGGACATCCTGGAGAGTCTCATCATTAATGGTCAGAAGCAGGTCATCCAGGTCATCTGTAAAATCCAGGACAGGCAGGTCGGCAGGAGGTTAGGCATCATCCTCTGCAATGAGATAGTGAAATGTCAATCTGACTGTAGTGGCTGTTGACATGGCTCATCATTTACTTGCTACTGGAGGCTCAGTGACAGGTCACGACCCAAAGACTCCATGTCTTTCTAGACAACGTGGAACAGGTACACTAATTGTCTTAGGGGGTAAAAGAATGTATAAAACTAAAAAAATTGTAAATGTTCAATAGCATTCCGACCAACAAAACAATAAGACTGTCATTATAAGTGACCTGGGGCCAGATGTATGAAACTTTTTTGCACTCGCAAACAGTGCAAATCTAAAAAATCAGCCGTTTGTGAGTGCAAAAAAGTGGTCTGAGATGCACGAAAAGCATTCGCAGACCAAAATTAAGAAATTGCAAAAATTTCGATTTTTTGCGTTGTGACCTGGTTTTGCGAGTCGCAGTTTGCGATTCGCAAAATCTACATCGCAAGGAGATGCAGCAAAAAATCGCAAATTGCGATTTTTCACAGAATGGCATTTTGCACATGCAAAATACCATGAAAAGAAACCAGGTGGTAACCTGGTGCAAAATTAAAAAATGCATTTAAAATGCATTTTTAAATTGTACATGTGAAGCACACATGCCCTTTTGGCATGTGTGCACCTGACATGTCCCCCCAAATTTTTTGGGGTGCAGCAGAGGGGGCCTTAGGCCCCCAGCACCCTGGGGTTTGCATTTACAAAATAGCGATTTCTGGTTTAGAAATCGCAATTTTGGAAATTCAATAAATTTGCAGATATGGCCCAACAGGCCCATAGCTGCAAATGGGGCCGGTATCGCAATTTGCGATTCGGTAATAGCAATTGCGATTTTTAGGAAATCGCTATTACCGAATCGCAAATGTGATACATGGCACTTTACGAGTCAGAAATAGCTATTTCTTAAAAATCTCTATTTCCGAATCGCAAAGGGCCGTGATGATACATCTGGCCACTGGTGTTTAGACTGATAATTATTGGGTCCAACAATTAACTTCCAATTACTATTGTGTTCTTGAGAATGGGGAATAACTTGTTGAGTTTGGTGATTGACCCACCAAACTCTGCCTTCCCCAGGCATTGTTGCCCTGATAAGTTTCAGCACGTTTAATAGGCTACAATTTACTGGGTGTTCGGTGTCAGCTGTCAAACCCCTAACTACAATATGGGCATATTTCATTTAACCAGGCCTCTCATAATCAGGGCCTAAGAAGTCAAACCAAACAACAACTCATCAGTGACCACTGTCCAGAAAAGAAATATCCCAAGTTTGATTTTAAAACAAACAAGATTGTTGTTCTTAAACAGACTGAACTCACGAATTGTATGATCTGCCTTATGTAGATTTGTAATTGACAGGGACATCTATTTTCTATAAATAGAAACTACTACTAGGTCTCTCAGTTGGGAGTGATTCATGATCCAGTGGACGAGTTGTTGCACAGAATAGATAGGCTTACATGCTCTACATGTATGGAGTGGAAGGATGTTGCCGCTACTGAATTAACACGATCAGTCATTGAATGATGGAAGACCACCACAATGAAGACTGGGTCGAAGAGGAGATTCTGGAAGAGGTTGTAGTATTGAGAAACTTCATTAACTGCTACATCATTGGGACCAACACAATAAATCAGTTACCTGAAAAACACATTGACATAAAGACCTATGCCCAACTCAATGTTGGCTGTGACTCGGTAACAGAAGCTGTACAAGTAGCTGCAGATGGTTCATTTGCTGGAGAGGCATGACACACCTGGGAGTGCATTGCCTAAATACTTCTGTACTGAAACTAAAATATTGACCGAGGAACTGGGTGCTGGTGCAATCTCAAGGTCCTACAAAATGCACACCAATAACATGTCTTACTGCCTATTAAATCTAGGTAATCTTAGATAAAAGTAAAATGTTGACCTCTGGGCTCAGGGACTCATTCAGTAAGGAAGCACTGTTGCATCCAAGCAAGGTCACTTTCCAAGCAAGTCTCAGACTCATTCTGCTAAATGTAATTAACCAGGCCTCGACTCATCTCATTGAATTTGTCACAGGTGTGATAAAGCTCAGGCCCCCATTCTACTTTCTACCATTTGGGAACACACCTTTACACAGACTTCCTGGTTTTAGTGCGAGTGCCCTTGGTGTGGTCTCCGCTAACTTTTTGCCTCTGCATTCCAGGTTGTTGCTGTGTGCTGGACTCTGTTTTTGCTGTTTTTGATACACTGGGCACTTTACCACTGCTGATCAGTTCTAAAGTGCAAGTGCTCCTGTGTGAAATTGTATGTGTAATTGGCTTTCCATTATTGGCCTATCTGATTTACTACTAAGTCCCTAGTAAAGTGCACTAGAGGTGCCCAGGACCTGTAAATCAAATGCTACTAGTGGGCCTGCAGCACTGATTGTGCCACCCAAATTAGTAGCTCTGTAAACATGGCTCAGACTTGCCACTGCTGTGTCTGTGTGTGCAGTTCTAAACTGCCAATTCGACTTGGCAAGAGTACCCACTTGCCAGCCCTGAACCTGCCCTTTTCATACGTGTAACGCACCCCTAAGGTAAGCCCTAAGTGGCCCCATGGGCAGGGTGCAGTGTATATTAAAGGTGGGACATGTACTGATGTATTTTACATGTCCTAACAGTGAAATACTGCCAAATTCGGTTTTCACTGTTGCAAGCCTATCTCTCTCATAGTTTAACATGGGGGCTGCTTTTAAATATCCTTAAAGTGCAGTTTCCCTTTGAGGGCAGATAGAAATCATGAATTTGGGGGTCTCTGAACTCACAATTTTAAAATACATCTTTTAGTGAAGTTGGTTTTTAGGCTGTTAGTTTGAAAATGCCACTTTTAGAAAGTAGGCATTTTCTTGCTTTAACCATTCTGTGACTCTGCCTGTTTGTGGATTTCCTGTCTGGGTCAGACTGACAGCTGGGTTGTTTGTGAATTTCCTCTAGACAGTGACACAAAGGGAGCTGGGGTGCAACCTGCATATCCTGATGAGCCACCTGGGCCAGAGTGGAGGGAGGAGTGGTTATTTATACCTGAATGGGCTGTGCCTGTCCTCACACAATGCAGCCTCCAGCCCTCTGGGGTATGTCTGAGGCCTGGCCTGGGCAACAGAGAGACTTTTCTTTGAAGTTGGGCAACTTCGAAAGCAGAAAGGGGTATGAGTAGTGGACCCAAAACCCCAGAATGTGTATTTTCTTCTCGAACCAAGCGCAACCTCTGCTAAGGAGAAGAGCTGAGGAGAAGTGCTGCCCCTGCCTGTGACTGTGCTTTGTTAGGCTATCCTGAAGTTGCTGCTTCTGCATGTGAAAGGGGACAAAGACTGGACTTTGTGGTATATTCCTGCTTCAGAAGAATCTCCAAGGGCTTGGACTGAGCTTGCCCCCTGTTCTGAATTCTCAGGGCCATCAAAGACTTCCTCTGACAGGACCTGGACTCTCTGCTGAGACTCCTGCCCTGCCAAGTGGTGCCAAATCCCTGGGGCCTTGAAAGGAGAAGCTGGTGGAAAACCAACAAAATCCAAGAAAACCAACCTTGGACGGCTACGGACTGATGCCGCTGCCAAATCCCGTGATGCCGCCTGAAACCCTAGCAATGGTCCTCGCTGGAGTGTGATGACCTTGCAAGCCTGACGTCACTGCAGCCTCGCCGAAGTCCCCAACTCCGAGGAGGTCTCCGCATCACGCCATGATCTCCGGATATAGACTCCAATGGAAGTGTGCGGCTCCAATGCTTCATACTGATGCCGCCTTGTAGGAGGCTGGCTTGCTTTGTAGTGGGTACCACAGGTACTTACACCTTATACCAGGTCCAGTTATCCCTTATTAGTGAAATGTAGTCAGTGTCAAGAAGCCAATCTATCTGGAGCTAGCTGTAGCAGAGCAGCCAAGGCTGAACTAGGAGACATGCAAAGCTCTTGCAATACCACTGTAGTCACACAGTACTCACACACAAGAAAGACAATACTCAGTGTTACCAAAAATAAAGGTACTTTATTTTAGTGACACAAGGCCAAAAATATCTTAGAGGCTATACTCCCTTAGGAGGTAAGTATTATACACAAAATATACACTAATACACTAATACCCCAAATCAGGTAAGTACACAGTCATAAAATAGTGCAAATATTGAAAATCACTATAGGTTACAATAGGCCTAGGGTGAACACAAACCATATACTAAAATAGTGGAATGCGAATGTCGGTTTCCCACCTAGGCAAGAGTAGTGTGTAGAGAGGTGCTGGGATGTAAGAAAAAACCAAAGGTAAGTAAACTACCCAACCCTGGAGCCCAGGAAAGCAGGAGTAAAGTACAGCATGTTTCCTCAGAACACACTAGAAATCGTGATAAAGAATAATGCAAAAACAAAGCAAGACTGCAAGACACCAGTGATGGATTCCTGGACCTGAAGATCGGTGGAGAGAAGAGACCAAGTCCAAGAGCTGCTGAGGAGTCCAGTAAGAACAGGAGCTCCTGCTAACCCGGATGAAGGTGCAAAAGTGAAACTTCCGGTTGGAAGAAAAAGTCAGAGATGCACCAAACAAGACAGCTGTGGATTCCTGCTTGGTGCAAGAGATGACCCACGTTGAGTAGATGAATGTAGGCTGCTTTTCGTCATTAGATTCCGCCAACAAGCCTTGACTTACGCAAGAGACGCGTTTGCCAGGAAAAGATGCTGCCTGGGCCCAGGAGGGGCCTGAAGGTCTCAATTTCTCAATTTGGACTAAGGAGACAGCGGGGGCTCTCAGCACTTTAGAGAGCCCTTAGAAGACCAGGCAGCACCCACAGGAGTCCCAGGACACGGGGACAAATAAGTTGCAAATCGCAGTCATTGCAGCACTACACAAAGGGATCTCACACCGCCGGAGAACAACTCAGAGAGCTGAGCATCACAGGATAGAGTGCTGGGGACCTGGGCTAAGCTGTGCACAAAGAATTCCTTGGAGAAGTGCACAGAAGCATGAGGAGCTGCAAAACACGTGGTGCACAGGGTTACTGTCTGGCCCAGAGAGGCAAGCTCTTACCTCCACCAAATTTGGACAGTTGGGCCTTTGGAAAGTCAACGTCACTTTGATATACCAGCTGTGTTCCAGGATCCCCGCTTGTTTTCAGGAGAGGGGACCCAGAGTACCTGTCGTTGCTGCAGAGGTGCCAGCTGAAGCAGGGGAGTGACTTTGTCACTCCGCGGGAGATTCCTTCAGTCCTTCTGGTGCAGGATGAAGATAGGCAGTCCTCAGAGCGTGCACTACCTGGAGACTGTTGCAGTTGCTGGCAGGAGATGAAGTTACAGAGTTGCAGTAGCCTCCTTGGAGACGTTGTTGTGAGTTGTAGAGTTCCTGGAGCAGTACTGCGGTTGATCTAATGGTAGATGGTAAAGAAAAGGATGCAAAAGGGTCCTTCTGGAGTCTTGCAATCCGAATCTGAGGAGACACCAAGATAGGAGACTGACCCTAAATAGCCCTGAGAGGGGGATTGGTCACCTAAGTAGGTTAGCACCTATCAGGAGGGGTCTCTGACATCACCTGCTGGCACTGGCCACTCACATGCTCCCAGAGTTCCCTAACCAACCTGAAAACAAGATGGCAGAACCCAGAGACACTATGGAGAAGCTCTGGGCACCACCCCTGTTGTGGTGATGGACAGGGGAGCAGTCACTCCCCTTTTGTGTCCAGTATCACGCCAGTACAGGGACTGGGGTCTTTAACCGGTGTAAACTGGGTTATGCAAGGAGGGCACCATCAGTGCCCTTCAAAGCATTTCCAGAGGCTCTGATAGGATACCCCTTCCATGCCTGTAACACCTCTTTCCAAAGGGAGAGGGTGTAACACCCCTCTACTAAATGAAATGCATTGTTCTGCTTTCCTAGGATTGAGCTGCTCAAGCCCCAGGGGGGCAGATCCCTGTCTGTGAGGTGACAGCAGCTGGGGCTGCAGTGAAAACCTCAGAAGGCTGGATTGGCAGTACTAGGGGGCCATGCTGGATCCCCCAGAGTGCATGAGATTGTGCAACCAAAACTGGAATAAGTATTGGAATACAATTCCCAGTTGACACCTCACATGGCCCTATACAGGGTTACCATTGTGAAGCTACATATATGTATTGACCTATATTTAGTGCACACTTATAATGGTATCGCCGCACTCACGAAGTCCGGGAAAATGGGCCTGGACAATGTGGGGGCTCCTCTGCTAGTTCAGGGGTGCCCTCACACATATGTACTATGCACCTACCCTTCAGGTTCTGAAGGTTAGACATATAGGTGACTTATAAGGGACCTGGTGCAGTGACAATGGCTGTGAAATAGAGCTTACACTATTTCACTCAGGCTGCAATAGCAGTTCTGAAGAAGTATTTGTATGGTCTCCTTATGGGTGGCAAAAAGAAATGCTGCATTCCATAAGAATTCCCTGGAACTCCAAGGTACCATGTACTAGGGATTTATAAGGGGGGTCCAGTATGCCAATTTGGAGAGAAATATGGAGTCAATAGACTATAGTGACAAATTTAGAAACAGAGAGAGCATGAGCACAGGAGTTCTGATTAGAAGGACTCCAGTGACAATTTAGAAAGCAGTGCAAGTACACTGGCAAGCAGGACACAAACCATAAGCACTGGGGTCCTGACTAACAGGATCCCAGTGACACACTCAAAACACACTGACACTGAGGCAGAAATTGGCGGTAACATGCCATGAAAGATGGTACTTTCCCACACGCCTCACCTACACCACTCCACAGCAAGGATCCGACACCTCTTCGTGACACCTCCGCTCCTTCGGTTCTCAGCACTGGAACCGACACTGCTTCGGATCCAATGACGCTGCGATCCCCAACTCCGTGCACGGCTGGTTTCCTCATTTTCATAAGGTACTGTACCTGGGGGTCCATGTAACTCAGTGGCCGGCGCCATTGATGTTGGATTGTTGGGAACGACTCTGTCACGATGTTGTGATATCCCCAATTCAAACCATTTGTGTTTCTAAGCGCTATGTTGAAGTTTAATATTTACAAATTCATAACTTTGCCTGTGGATGTTGGATGTTTGTCGTTTTGGTCTTGTTTTGATCAGCTAAATATTGGCTATTTTTCTAACTTGGTGTTGAGTCATTTTGTAGTGTGGAGTTTTCACTGAATTACTGTGTGTGTTACTACAAGTACTTTACACATTGTCTCTGGGTTAAGCCTTTCTGTTCATGCCAAGCTACAAAGGAGGGAAGCGGGGGTTACCCGGGTGTGTTTCTCCTTTGCCCTGACTAAAGTGAGGGTCCTTGCTTGGACAGGGGGTAACCTGACTGCCAACCAAAGACCCCATTTCTAACAGTGAGCAAAGAAGACAATTCTGGGAAAATACCGCATTGACACCTCGAATTGCAAGGCTAGGCTTTTTGGAGGACCTGGTGTTACCTAGACATTTCACATCCCTATCTCCATTGCAACTTATGGCAGAACAAGGAGACACTGCTAGAGAATGGAGTATTACTAAAATCTTAAAAATGAAGTGGGCATGAAATAGTCTTCTTCCTCAAAACGTGTTGCATTAGATGGTCATCACTGTACTCATACAGTTACCTCGATTTGAGGACACTGCTTCATACACTATGTTTCGTAGGCTTCACATCTTCTGATGCTAACATTTTTTAGCTCTTTTCCTTTCAGTCACTGTTAGAAATTGGGTCTCTAGCTGGCAGAAGTATGCACCCTGTCCAAGTAGGGACCACAATCCTAGTCAAGGTAAGTCAGATACACACCCTAAATTAACTAGTGCTCACTCTCTCGTAGCTTGGCACAGGGTTGTCGGGCTTAACTTATGAGTCAATGTGTAAAGTATTTGTGCAACACTTAAATTACAGTAACACAGTGAAAACCCCACAAAAGACTCCATACCAGTTTAGAATAATAAATAATATTTACCAAGACCAGAATGACAGAAATCCAATAAGGAGAACTTGAGATGCAAATTTTTAAAGAATAAATTGCAAGAGAGTGCTTAGAAGCTAACAGCATTTACAGGTTACTTGAGGTTGCGTTGGACTGGGGCAAATCCAAAGTTAAGGCCATCCGCGATGGACGGCAGGCTTGCTGCAGGACCCACGCAGGGCCTGCTGAAAAAACTTCTTGGATGAAAGGTTGCGTCAACATCAAGGAGGCAATGCAAAGGCAATGCGTCAGTTTCTATCTGTGCAGTCAGGGAATGCGTTGTTGTCAAGCTGCACAGTTGTTTATGTGATGTCCCCATACCTTTTGCGATAAAGACCATGTGGCATTGTCAAACCATGCAGACAGTGATGCAAAAGCAATGCACCGGGGCTGGTGGTGATGCATCGATCCTGAGCCACGAAGTCAGCGTATGCATAGGCATGGAGGAGGGATGCGGTGGCTCTGATTGGCACAGGCGGGGATGCGTGAATGTTTGTAGAGAAACAGCTGCCATACCCACCCTCATGGCCCAGGACCGGATTGACACCCTTTGGTAGGGCAGGACTCACAGTTGGCAAAGTCCTGCAGCTGAAGCAGGGTTGAAGGAAGTCTTTGATGGCCCTGAGTCTTCAAAACAGGAGGTAAGCCAGAAATCCCTTGGAGCCACTTAGGATCTTTGAGGATGTAGAGAGGCAAGTCCAGTCCTTCTCATTCCCAGGCAAGAGGCAGCAGGCCAACACAGCAAAGCAGTTCAGCAGATTGGCAGTCCCTCCTGGCAGTACAGCAGTCCTTCTTCTTGGAACAATGTCCTCACATCCAGAAGTGTACTGTTTTGGTGAGGTTTGGGTTCCAGTGTGTATACCCAGTTGTGCTTTTGAAGCGTGAGGGACTTCAAAGAGAGGCCTTTGAAGTGCACAAGGTCCCTGCCCTTCATTTCTTGGCTCCTGACACTCTACAAGGAGTTATGCAGCCCTTTATGTGGGGACTGGTACAGCTCTTTTCAGGTGCAGGTGTCAGCTCCTCCCTCCCAATCTATCTCAGGAAGACCCATCAGCTGGTGATGGACAATCAGGATGTGAAGGTCACACCCCAGCTGCTTTTGTGTGTAACTGTCTAGAGGGAATGTACAAAGTCCAGCGATCACCCACCCCAGACATACCTTCAGAGACAGGCAGGGGCTAAAGTAAGAAAATGCCACCTTTCTAAAAGTGGCATTTTCAGACTTCCAAATTAAAAGTCAACTTCACCAAAAGTTGTGATTTTAAATTGTGAGTCCAAATTTATATATTTTCCCAATTGTAAATTACACCTAAAAACTGTATCAAGGTATTCCTGGTGTTAACGTACGGTAGGGAAAGGCCTTGCAGTAGTGAAAAACAAATCACATCGTTTTTCACTACCAGGGCATGTTAAACTTAAAAGTACATGTCCAACTTTTTAAATACACAGCACCCTGTCCTTGAGCTAGCTAGGGTATATCTTAGGGGTGACTTCCATTTACTAAAAAGGACGTTTTGAGCCTGGCAAGTGGATGCACATGCCAGGTCGAAATGGCAGTTTAAAAATGCACACACAGGCTCTGAAATGACAGACTTAAGACATGTTTAAAGAGCTACTGTAGTGGGTGACACAATCAGTGCTGCAAGTACACTAGTGGCATTATATTTACAGGCCTTGGACACATATAGTGCATTTCACTAGGAAGTTACAAGTAAATTAAATATGGCAATTGTGAATAAGCCAATGTTATCATGTTTGGAGTACAGAGCACCCGCACTTTAGCACTGGTTACCATTGGTAAAGTGCACAGAATCTTAAGGCCACCATAAATGAAGTCAGCAAAACTGGAGGTCAGGAGGCAAAAGTTAGGGGCAACCATGCCAAGGATGCCAGGTCTAAGTCACCCAAACCCTTTCACCAAGAAGAAACAACGTTGTAATTAAGTGAGCATTATATTTTCTGTCTACTGCCTCATGGTGCTTGTGGACCCCTCTCTCTTCCATTACTGGCTCTTGTTTTATATTGTTAATTTCTCTATGTAACCAATACATACTCTATCAAATATTTATATATATATATATATATATATATATATATATATATATATATATATATATATATATATATAAAGCAAAGCTTACAATGGTAAGAGAAGGGCAGCAATGCAGATGTAAAAGAAATGCAGAGGTAAATAAGTAAGAGTGTGACATTATCCTGGGGAATGAGGCAAAAAACATGTGAGTTTAAGTGTCTGAGTTCAATAATGTCCTATAAAAAAGAAGATGTAGAAAGAAAAGGAATGAATGAAATAGTTTTAAAACCCTCTTACTAGAAGAGTAGAGAGAATGAATACAAGAAACGTCTATCTTTTAAAAAAATCTTAACATTTTAGAAAATGCAAAACACCGAAAAGAGCTTCCAAAAGGGGAGTCGAGGTCACAAAAGACCAACATTTCAAAACTAAAATACGATATTCCAGTCCATCAATTAAATCAGCTGCAAAATGTGGGAATTAATACAGGTCACCCCTTAAAGAAATGTTTTTAAAACCAACTAAAACAGTTCTTCGTCATAGGGGGAAAATATTTTCCTTTCTTCTTAGATTTCCCTGGGAATGTACATTCTTCTACAGAGAAGGGGGTTAAGGGAAGTGAGAGGAAGGAATACATCTCACCTCATGACGCAAAGCTCTGCAAAGGAATTGGCACTCTGAAAACAGTAGAAGAAATATGAAAACGGTGGGTGGCAAGAGAGGTTAAAACTAAAGGAGGCAATTAACAAAACCTTTTTCCATTTAAAAGTCAGTCATGGTACTGGATAAAATCCAAAGTAGATGTTTGCTTTCCAGACATGATTCACAAGGTGTGCAAGACACCCATCCCTGAACCCTGAAAACCTCTCTCCACTCCTGAACTTCACCCATCCCTGAACCTAAACCCTCAGATATCTCTAAACCCTTTAACGTCACATCACCCTAAACACCACCCATTCCTGGGCCTTAAAACTCTTTCTCCCGTAAACTCCACCAATCCCTGATCCCTAAAACTTATGACCACCCCTACCTTTCACCCAAAGCTGAACCATAAACACCCTTCACCACCTCTAAGCTCTACTCAGCACTGAACCTTAAAAACCCTCATCAGTTTTAAACTCTGCCCATCGATAAAACTTCCAAAATCCCTTAACTCCCCTACACCCAACCCATACCTCAAACCCAAAAACCCCCTCACCAAAATCCCTCAATACCCTACACTCAACTCATAACTAAACCAAAACAAAACTCACCAAAACCCCTCAATACCCCTACACTCAACTCATACCCCAACCCCAAAAACACCCTGCCAACCCTACATTCCACTCTTCTGTGAACACTAAAGAACCATCACCATCCCTAACCTCCACTCATTTCTGATCTCTAAAAAACTCTTACCACTTCTAAACTCCCCTCCTCCTCAACCATAAAAATCCCTTTCTGTCCCTAAGCTTCACCCATCTGTGACCCTAAAGCACCTTCATCACCCCTAAACAGCACCTATCCCTGAACCTAGAAAGCCGTTACCACTCCTAAACTCAACCCAAGTTAATGTAATCTTGGATTTATCCTCACAATTATCTTTCCTTTAAAATGTTTCCTTTAATTTTCAATGTATTTGCTTTTGCTTAAAATTGTCTTTCCTTAAGACAGGTTTTCCATGGTTTGCTTTCTCCAATGTGATTTCTCAGTTTTTGTTTTTCTATCAATTTACATACATCAAACCATTCCATAGGTAAGGAGGCAGCAAGGCTACTCAGTCAAAACACACTCACAACTTGAGTAGCAGTGGGATTATTTTTAAAATGTTTACTCACTTGCACTTTGTGAAACTAGTAAAGTTTTACCGACATATTGTGGTATTTAGGTGTTGGACTTTGCACCTTTCCAGCACCTGCTTTAAGTGCTCTGGAAAGTGTGTGAGAAAAGCATAACTGGCACTGTCTCTTTCTTGAAAGTGATATCCTTAAAAATATTTACATGCAAGAAATCTGAATTGCACATTTTTCTAACTCATCAGCTGCAATTTTTCTAACTCATCAGCTGAATACTAATTGCATTACATTAAGTGTATATCTTTACAGATTACTAAATAGGCATAAATCATCAATTCACGTAAGTACCACACACTGATGCATGTACACTACGAAATGTATTGTTTATGAATGCACTTATTGCAATGTTTGTGAGTTAAACAAGCACCGTAAACATGACACTTTCAAAGGAGTAAATGCTCGTTGTTATGATTCACGCAAGAACGTCAATCATGACCAGAGCCAACATGGCATGATGTGGTGGAGAAGGAATGATAAAAAAATATGACAATTGGAGAGCATAGGTTTCCGGAAGTAGAGATCAATTGAGAGTGAAGATTTGTTAACAAAGTAGTTCTCAAACAGCCTGATTTTCAAGTTGGTCTTGAATTGCAGGAAACGTGAATCTCCATAATTCTGAGTGAAGGGTATTCAAAGTCTTGCGCCTTCTGAAGTGAAAGTCTTTCCTCCTTGTCTCAGGAGGCTGATGGTTGAAGTGTCATCTTGGAAAATGTTGCCGTCTTTTTGTTTTTCAACCAGTTGTAACCTGGAAGTTTGCTGGGGTAATTTCCTAAAGAATTGTTGCATCACAGAGAGGATGTTGAGGTCAAACTCTCAAAGGTAGGCAACAAATACGGTTCTTTCACATTTGTGTTCTCCTTTCTTGCTCCAAAGATTATTCTGCCTGTCAGGTTCGGTACAACTTGCAGTTTATTAATTAGTATTTCTGCATTTCTGATTACAATGAATAGAACCAATTACTATAGTCCAATTTAGGTGCAGTGATTTCTATGAATAGATCAAAAAGTATGTTTTATGACTGCCTATGCTTGAATAACGATTGTGTTATGTCTTGGCCAACAGGAGCAGCAAAGGAGAGTTTGATGGAAAAGATGACTCCTAGATTCCTGGTTGTGTGAACTGTGGTAGATGGGGTTCCTAGGGAGGCAAGCTGATTAAATGGACAGATCTGACCTTTTTGGGACCATGGAAAGGATTTAAAGTCAGACTTTTTGATTCATCCAAGCTAGAATCTACTGAGGCATGTTCTGATTCATGTGCTTGACCTGGATTATTCTTTATGCTTTACTTGTAAACACTTATAGATTGTCTGCGCGTCAGTGGTAGTCAACGTTGTGTGTAATGTTTCTGGTATTGTGTAATGTCCATGTTGAAAAGTATTAGACAGAGGGATAAGCCAGGCAGTAGGGACTCCTTTGCTGATTTTATTGGTAATAAATGTTCACATTCCCATTTGGACCTATTGTGATTGTTGTAATAGGAATGATCCTCTCCACTTGGGGACTATGACTTTGATTAGAGTGATCTAAATCTCAGTTTTTTGTACTTCACACTCTCATGTAAATTTGTGAAATTATGCAAAATTTAGAGAAATTTACTTGCCAGCATCTTGCATGGATTCAAGGTCACAACTTACATTAAAAAGTCACAAGAAATGACGCCAGGTGGTTGGTTCAGGGAAAAACAAAATCTTTACTGTATCCATGAGATATTTTGTGCTCATGGCAGTCTCCCCGTGAAGGAAATTTTTGCAAAGATTTGCACCTGAGAAATCTCCTGAAATTGCACAACATTTTCATAATGCACAATTAATGAATTTTGCAAGATTGTGTCTGTATAAAAAAAACTTTCATGCAGTCTTACTTGATATCTATGTTTGTTTACTGAAACTGTTTAGTAGGGCGCGTGAGTCACTCCATCAAATACTACACTTCGATCCAGCTGATGCTGAATTAGAAGCCAGGCGTGAAATAAGTTAGCTGACTCCTCTATTTGTGCAGTTTCATTACTGTACATCTTGCACTGCACAGTGTTAGGAAGGGATACCCAGAGGAACTGGGTACAAAGGAAGAGAGGTTATTGAGGCTGCACCACAGGAAAAGGGACCAGAGATTATTTTACTCACTGACCTCAAATACTGTAAACAGTGTGTCAAGGAAGTGTTATCAGCTGAAGTTATATAGAGGTGAAGTAGCAGCGAATAAGAATCTGTAAGAATTAAGGACCAAAGATGAAATAATAGGGAGATTTTAATTTTCCATCTAGGACAGGCATATAAATTAGGAAAGGTCTTATGGAAACTGGCACCTGGAGGGCAGAGATATAGGCCCTGTCTCTCCATCTTACTAACAGCTGAATACTAGAAAGAAGACCAGAAAAATCTTCCACACATTGTTAGGCACAGAGGACTCTACCCTGGAAACCTGACCAGAAGCAGATCTCTACTGTAGTCCTGGAAATATTTAGGGAATGCTGAACTAAAGGCACTTCTGCATGTGTGATTGTGGACACGGATCAATTATGTGTACTTAACTGAATTTTACTGGTGTAATTGCACTTTCATTTTTTCTGTTTTTTTTCACCATGTTGAAATCAATTTTCTTCCCACGCGCTGCACTCAATTTTTAGGGGTGTTCTCTTACTATCCCCACCCTGGAAAATTATTTTACTGCTGCCCTTGAGAGGAGTAGTTCTCTCAATGTTAGAGAGGTTTGTGAACACTCAGAACATTTGCAAGTTTGTGGATACAAAAACTTTCCAAGTTCTCTCTGAATTTGAATACCACCGAACTGCCCCTCGTAGATTCCCAGGGAGTAATATCGCACCTCATTGGGGTAACATTACCTTTGAGTAAATCACTTTACTGATGCAGATTTACTTAGTTTTTCTAATCTCAAAGTTCAATTTAAAGGCGCTAATAATATTATAAACTGGACACTATTGAAAAATGTGTGTTATTTGACAAATGTGTTACTTTAAATAAGGATACACGTGACATACATTTTTTGAAAAATTAACATATTTTCAAACCATATTTATGCAATTGTGGCAAAGAGTAAAAGTTTTCAAACTTAATTAGGATGGAAAGTTTTCCTTTAACCTTTAGGACAGACTGCAAAAAAAATCATGTTGGCACACGTGGTTGTGTCACGTGATTTAACTGGAAAGAAGAGTGCAATCACCTCATTTGACAACAGTGATATTTTTAAATCAGAGTCAGCCCAGAGATCTCCCATCATGGACCCTTGGAGGACAAAGCAGTGACTTTGGACTGGGACTCCTCGCGCCTGCGGTGCTTTTCATGTGATGTTTGGAGCATCTTTCCAGCGTAGCAAGTACAAAGCAGAACAAACAGTACTTGGATATTGTTTGAGGACGGCAGCTGAATGAACACAGGCCCCGGACAGGCTTAGGCTGAGGCCAGCCCTCTGCTAAACCGAGCCAGCTGTGCTCAGCATCGCCACAAAGGCCGAGGAGCCAGTGTTTGCCCTTTGATGAGGAGCGGGCAGGATGCTCGCATCATGGCATGAGTGCCCAGGGCTGCGTGATGGCGAGGCTCCTGAAGTATTGGCACTTCAGATTACAGAGCAAACATTTGAACTGATCAGCAGGTGAGAAGCTAAGCAAACAGGCCGCCCTGTAATGGGTAATTGAAAAAAGGAATCCGATGAAGGAATAAGAAATAAAAAACATATTAACATTTAAGGCAACTGCAAGAACAAACCAGCGATGCAATAACACTTTGCTACTAATTTAAAAGAACAAAGCTCACTCACTAGCTTTATTTTCAAAAAAACAAGTTAGGGTTGAGCGAAATTACGCTGTGTTTTTACAGAGCACCCTGGAATTACCAGAAGTCTTCGGAAAATTACGCAAATGTGTGCTTAAATTACGCAGATTGCCCTTCGGGGTATCTCGAGTGAAAATTGACAGTGAAGGCACACCTCGTATTTAAAGGTCACTCGAGATCCCAGAATGGGGACTCGCTTCAGCAAAACATGACTCGAATTTTCTGTGTCAACCTGTCTCTGTTAGACTTCCTGCTCAAACTGGTCCCCCAGAAAATAAGTGCGCAAAATCTACCTCCTCTTGCAATTTCTGACATCTCTCATATTTTGCACGTAGCTCACTTGTGTAAATTACGCTATATGCAAATTATGGGAACATAATCGAAATTTCGCATTGGAACTTGACACAGTAGTTGGATTTTGTGATGACAGAGTATGGTGATAAATCATGTGATGCTTCGCCAAGGTAAACTCACTTCACAGCTCTGAAGAGAGTGCATAAGAGCAGAAATGATGGAAAGCAGAGGCCAGGATAGAGGGATGGAGGGGGCTAGGCAGTGGAAATAAGCAGAGAGCCTTGTGGATGGAGTGATATCCTTAGCAGCTCTACGGATGGAGTGAAAGTGCGTTCAGGGTAGTCAGTGCCAGAGTGAGCTTCCATGAAGATATCCTAAAAGTTCAGAGCACCTGAGCATTCAGATCATATCATGTTAGCTCCAGTTACTACCCACTTGCCTCACTTCAACTGGTACTCGGTGGTGCTGCCTTCTGGGCCCCCTGGCAACGAGTGTGCTGTAGATGTTACATGCACGCGGTCACTGCCCACTTCTGGGTACATGTGGTAGCCCTGTGCCGTCCATTATTTCGTCCCATGGTCTATTGCGCACTGAATCCCCTTCTCTGCCCTTTTCTTGTTAGTTCTATAGATTGCAGGTGGGGTTGGTAGTCCCCAGTTGTTTTAAATCTGGAACCCACCATCCCACTGCCTGTCCTGTGTCAACCCAGGCTTACTGCAGAGGCTTTCCTTCCCTGCAGACCACACCCACCACATTGTGTCAGTGGTCCATTTCTTTGTTCTCTGGGACCTATACTCACTCTACGGCTGTAGCTGCTCTTTCTTGCACAATGGGGCCACAAAGTAGGGGTATCTGTTCCCCCACTCGTCTTCGCCTATTCCTCACACCATCCGTACGGGCTGCCTACGCTCTTTCCTGCACAAAACAGGTGCAATATTATTGGGCCTGGGTGAAACTTCTGTCAGCCACCGTAATCCCAAATAATTTGTGCGAATTTCACACTTTGCTTGATAGTTGAAATTTCTGAAATCACGCCATTACGGTGAACACACAGCTGAATATCCGTAACCGTCATATGAACTGCTTCAAGATAAGGCCTCATTAGGTTCCAGTGTAGCGTAGTTATTGCAAACCGCTCAAATGATCTTCGCATTAGGATCACTCCGCGTTACTTGAGTTACATCCTTCCTTTTTGAATTACCGCCTTGATATGGGTTGCCAAAATGAAGCTCACGTTGGCGGCTCTGTGATATTTTTTGACTTTCATAATACTGAGTGGTAATTTTGGGAAGAATGAAAAACGTAATAACATTAATGGAATTACACAGTTGTCGTCATATTTACATATTGACTGTTCTCACTAAGTTACTGCCCGCCTGAGGGTGCAGCCCACAACTCAAGCTATCCTAGCAGGCCTGGGCACCTCTTTGTTAACATATGGTGTAAATACATAAAAAATGGGAACTATGAGACTCTTTGTGAACATAGGCACTCCACAACCAACAAAAAACGTGTACATTGATTCATATCCACTGGTGTTAGAAGAAGCCAAGCCGCGCCATAATCCTTCACTTAACTACAGTGGAAAAAGTCTTCATTCCATCCTATTACAACAAAAATGTCGAGCAGGAAACATTTCTTAGCTTTATGTTACAGACAAAGCTAACGTTTCCATCCTCGGTCACACGTTTTTGTTTTTCAGTCTCCAGTACTACAGGCTGTTAGTTTGGACATCGGAGTTTTTTTTGTCTACAATGAGTAGGGCAACATTTAGAGAAGAGATAGGCCGTTTTCTTTTTATGAAGAATTGGAAAAAACATTTAGGCAGAATTAGAAACAGGAACTTTAGGGCCCATATTTATACTTTTTTTTAGCGCTGCATTTGCGTCGGTTTTTGATGCAAAAGCGGCGCAAACTTCCAAAATACAATATGGCCCATATGTATACTTTTTTAGCGCCGCGTTGGTGCCGCTTTTTGATGCAAAAGTGGAGTAAACTTGCAAAATACAATTGGGGCATATTTATACTCTGGTTGCACCGAATTAGTGTCATTTATTTTAACTCTAATTCGGTGCAAAACTAACTCCATATTTATACTTTGGTGCTAGACCCCTCTAGCACCAAATTTATGGAGTTAAAGTCATTTTTTGAAAGTGGAGACCTACTTTGCCTTAATGAGATGCAAGTTAGGCGTTCCAGTGCAAAAAATGACTCTATGGCCTTAACGCCATATTTAGGGGCATATTTATACTCTGCGGCATATTTATACTCTGTTTGCACCGAATTAGTGTCATTTTTTTAAACTCTAATTCGGTGCAAAACTAACTCCATATTTATACTTTGGTGCTAGACCCATCTAGCACCAAGGCCCTGATTTAAACTTTTTTTGCACCGCATTAACGTCATTTTATGACACAAAAGTGGCGCAATCTTACAAAATATTGGCCCTTATTTATACTTTTTGCTGCAAAACTGCACTAACTCAGTTTTGCACCAAAAAGTTTAGCACCGGCTTGCACCATTTCTGTGCACCAGCCGGGCACCATATTTATGGAATGGTGCAAGCCGGTGCAAAGGGTAGGCTAGAGTTTAAAAAAATGACTTTAGTCGGGTGGGGCTGGCAGTATAGAAGAAGAGGGTTTAGCACCAAAAAATGGCTTTAGGCAGGTTAAAGTAAAACAAAAATTACTCTAACCAGATTAGCGTACTTTTATGGTGCTAAACCTACCATGCCACATGACTCCTGCCTTAGAAAAGGCAGGAGTCATGCCCACCACCCAAGTGGCCAGCACAGAGGACAGGGGTCCCCTGGGCATGGCCATTGTACCCGGTGCCATGTATGGGGGTCCATTTCAGGACCCCCTATGGCACTTTCAAAAATAAAACGCACTTACCTGTACTTACCTGGAATGGGGTCCCCCATCCTCGCAGTCCCTCTAGTGTGGGTGGGGGTGCCCCTAGGGCCTAGGGAGGGCACCTCTGGGCTTATTCCATGGTGTTCCACCATGGAAATAGGGCCACAGGTCCCCTAACACCTGCCCTGACCCAGGTCTTAAAAAATGGGGCAAAGCAAGCTTTGACCCATTTTTTGACCCCTCCTCCCTCCCTTGCACCATTTTTACATGGGAGTATAAATATGGTGTTAAGGCCATAGAGTCATTTTTTTGCACGGGAACGCCTACCTTGCATCTCATTAAGGCAAGGTAGGTTTCCACTTCCAAAAAATGACTTTAACTCCATAAATTTGGTGCTAGACGGGTCTAGCACCAAAGTATAAATATGGAGTTAGTTTTGCACTGAATTAGAGTTAAAAAAAAATGATGCTAATTCAGTGCAAACAGAGTATAAATATGCCCCTTAGCGTAAAAAAATGATGCTAATCTGGTCAGAATCATTTATTTTGACTCAAAACTGCCTAACATCATTTTTTTTTAAGCTAGCCTACCCTTTGCACCGGCTTGCACCATTCCATAAATATGGTGCCCAGCTGGTGCTAAAAAATGGTGCAAGCTGGTGCAAAATCTTTTGGGGCAAAACTGCCTTAGTGCAGTTTTGCACCAAAAAGTATAAATAAGGCCCAATTGTATTTTGGAAGTTTGCGCCGATTTTGCGTCAAAAAACGACGCAAATGCGGCACTAAAAAAGTATAAATATGGGCCTAGGTTTGGTCTGCCTCCTCGTCTGGAACCCTTCTGCCTCTTTACATTCATTCTCATTTTCTTTTATCTCTCCTACTCTGCTTTCAGGTGCACCTCGCTGTGGTTCTTTCACTTGGGTGTCTAATGGGGGTGGTCACTTTGTTTAGGCTCCTGCAAAGCCTACAGCTTTTCTGAAGTATCTCCCAATTTCCACAGTGACCTCTGGTTTCCTTACATTCTTTCCTACCATGCTATGCTATTTAAATTTGTATTTTCTTCTTTTATGTTTCTGCTTCCTTCAAAGTTATCTTTTCTATTCTTGCTCAAGAAGTTTTCACTTGATTCCAGTGATCATTCCAATTTAAATAAGTCTCTTTTTTTTCCAATTTTGTCTCAAATACCTCAATGTATGGCTTTGTACCTCAACCAATCCAATATGGTTTTCCTCAGTGTTCTGTACTGGCTGCCATCATATTCTACTCTACTCTGTTATGGGTCTGAGAACACTTTTATGAAGATAATTTATAGATCGTTTCCCTTTCCTCCATTCAGTCTTCCCCTCATGGACAACGTTTTTTCCCGTCACTGTAAAGAATACGTCAGTCTGTGTGATATTCATTTTCTCCAAAACCGATCCACGTTACTTTTGTGTTTCTTCAAATTTGTTTACTCCTCCCCGTTAGTTTGTCTTTTATTTCTCACATCTAAATTATTTTTCCATTTCTGCACGGTTTCAATACTTTGGATTTGATCCCTCACTTAACTTTCTGAATCAGATGTCTTCAGACTTCCATCTTTAAAAATCTATACATTTCTTCTTTTCCCTTCTTTGAAACTGCTGCTGTAAAGTCTTCTACTCGCTTGCCTTCATTACCACTGATGTTGACCAAATATACATCACCGCTCCCCTTCGGACTGGTCTGCCTTCTTCTCTCGCATCTTTTCGACCACAAAGCAAAGGTTTGTTGGCTTCGTTTTTCACTTTGCCTGGGGTTTCACTGTGTCTTGTCTCTTTTTAATATTATCAAGAGTTTTTATATACCCTCTTCAGACTCTCGCTCTGCTGCTTAATTTCCTTTGTTCCCAGACCTCTGGGGGCTCTTTCTCCATTTATTTTATTTACTTTGCAAACACATGCATTGTGGAATGTTTTGCTCATCCTAAATCGAGGAGCATCAGGTTATTTTTATTCATAGGATGTTTGAATGTCAATTTTCATGAACTTTTTGCCCACATTGACTCTCTGTTAGTTTATGATTTAAAATATACCCTCAGCTTTGTTAATCAGTTTTTATACTGTATGTCAGTGGTTCTCAACCTGTGGTCCGGGGACCCCTGGGGGTCCGCGAAGCCTTCTCAGGGGGTCCGCGAGAGCTTAGAAAATTAAAAAATATTAACAAATATTGACAAATTAGGTCCCCAGCTTCCAGTGATGACTCAGGCGGGGGTCCCCGGATTCCCATGATGATTCAGTGGGGGTCCCTGGGTTCCATTAATGTTAAAATGGGGGTCCACAGAAATCAAAAGGTTGGGAACCACTGCTGTATGTGAATTGGACAGTGTTTTGAATAAAACAACCATAATGAATTAAATAAGCAAATATAATTACAACTGGGAAAGGGTTACATTGTCATTATGCTGCCGTAGTCTTCCATATTTTCCGGCCATTCATGTTACACTTGTTATGCAAAATTCCCAAAATTATGGCATTACTCCTGGTCACATAAATAAAGACCGGTCATGCAAAAATCCTACTGCGGGAGCACGGGGAGAACTTGAATGACCAGAGCACTAAAGGCTGCTATTTGCAGTACAGATATTTTTTTTACTTAATTTGTTGCAAAACGAATGTAAGGACACATTTCACACTGAAATACGGCGCTAAATGTCACATTTCCATTTCGTATACTTTCACAACACTTTTTCTTATTTTTTCCCAAAATTTTGGGCAACCACGAAAAGGAAAATACACCCTTTATGGGAACCCGCTGCTTGAGGCAAGTATAAAACTGACTTTGCACAAGTAATCAAAAACTTCTAGAATAGCGAGTGCATCTCTTACAAACAAGATCTACTGAACCAGGCAGTGGAGAGGAACCGCCCATCGAAATAGGCTTTGTAGCAACGTTTTTCCAACTCACTGCATGTCTACGTTCTTTAAATGTTGGTTTTACCACTCCGATTACAGCAAAAAACAGCACACCCTAAGACAAAAACAACTCTGAAGTTATAGGATACTTTGTGGACTCTAATTCTCTATTTCGGTAAAACTAATCACACAGAGAGCTAGCTATCCCTCTCAAACAAAGGAAACCTGACCAACCGACCCTTGCAGGCTGCCAAATCCCAAAGAAAGATTATTTTTCAAACTAAATGGGTTACACCTCTATGAAAAATGTCCATTGAATTCCAAGTCTTGTTTGTTCATGGCCTCAAACTGTACATGTAACTTGGCCCAATCAGGAGCTCTTGCTCTCAAGACATGTTCTCTGTTGTAGACTCTGTGGTCCTGATTGCAGCTCAAGGTCCGGATCTCTTTCACTTACTGGTTAATCGGTCAGACTCATCCAAGGTTCAGGGTGGACATGTTGTTATAGGAGAGTAATTGGAGAAACTACAAGCGAGGACAACCTAGGGCCTGATTCTGAATAGAATTTGTACAAAACCCATAATTTTGTTCAGCTGTAGATTTGCGGAATTTTTATAAATAACAAACATTTGTAATTATGGTTCTGGAAAACAATATGGTGTTAAATAGTGCCATGTCACCAAACAGCACTTCCTGTGCTGTTTACATATTCCGGCCCTCCTAACCTCAATGCAATGGTAACTGTAGTCCCAACTAATCACTTGTAGGGACTGTGAGAAGGTAGCCTCTTTCTAGCCTTGTTACCCCCACTTTTGGCCTGTTTGTGAGTGTATGTCAGGGTGTTTGTCACTGTTTTCACTGTCTCACTGGGATCCTGATAGCCAGGCCTCAGTGCTCATAGTGAAAACACTATGTTTTCAGTATGTTTGTTATGTGTCACTGGGATCCTGCTGGTCAGGACCCCAGTGCTCATAGGTTTGTGGCCTATATGTATGTGTCACTGGGACCCTGTCACACAGGGCCCCAGTGCTCATAGGTGTGCATGTATATGTTCCCTGTGTGGTGCCTAACTGTCTCACTGAGGCTCTGCTAACCAGAACCTCAGTGGTTATGCTCTCTCATTACTTTCAAATTGTCACTGACAGGCTAGTGACCATTTTTACCAATTTACATTGGCTTACTGGAACACCCCTATAATTCCCTAGTATATGGTACTGAGGTACCCAGGGTATTGGGGTTCCAGGAGATCCATATGGGCTGCAGCATTTCTTTTGCCACCCATAGGGAGCTCTGACAATTCTTACACAGGCCTGCCACTGCAGCCTGAGTGAAATAACGTCCACGTTATTTCACAGCCATTTTACACTGCACTTAAGTAACTTATAAGTCACCTATATGTCTAACCTTTACCTGGTAAAGGTTAGGTGCAAAGTTACTTAGTGTGAGGGCACCCTGGCACTAGCCAAGGTGCCCCCACATTGTTCAGAGCCAATTCACTGAACTTTGTGAGTGCGGGGACACCATTACACGCGTGCACTACATATAGGTCACCACCTATATGTAGCTTCACCATGGTAACTCCGAATATGGCCATGTAACATGTCTATGATCATGGAATTGCCCCCTCTATGCCATCCTGGCATTGTTGGTACAATTCCATGATCCCAGTGGTCTGTAGCACAGACCCTGGTACTGCCAGACTGCCCTTCCTGGGGTTTCCCTGCAGCTGCTGCTGCTGCCAACCCCTCAGACAGGCAGCTGCCCTCCTGGGGTCCAGCCAGGCCTGGCCCAGGATGGCAGAACAAAGAACTTCCTCTGAGAGAGGGTGTGACACCCTCTCCCTTTGGAAAATGGTGTGAAGGCAGGGGAGGAGTAGCCTCCCCCAGCCTCTGGAAATGCTTTGTTGGGCACAGATGTGCCCAATTCTGCATAAGCCAGTCTACACCGGTTCAGGGACCCCTTAGCCCCTGCTCTGGCGCGAAACTGGACAAAGGAAAGGGGAGTGACCACTCCCCTGACCTGCACCTCCCCTGGGAGGTGTCCAGAGCTCCTCCAGTGTGCTCCAGACCTCTGCCATCTTGGAAACAGAGGTGCTGCTGGCACACTGGACTGCTCTGAGTGGCCAGTGCCACCAGGTGACGTCAGAGACTCCTGCTGATAGGCTCCTTCAGGTGTTAGTAGCCTTTCCTCTCTCCTAGGTAGCCAAACCCTCTTTTCTGGCTATTTAGGGTCTCTGTCTCTGGGGAAACTTTAGATAACGAATGCATGAGCTCAGCCGAGTTCCTCTGCATCTCCCTCTTCACCTTCTGATAAGGAATCGACCGCTGACCGCGCTGGAAGCCTGCAAACCTGCAACATAGTAGCAAAGACGACTACTGCAACTCTGTAACGCTGATCCTGCCGCCTTCTCGACTGTTTTCCTGCTTGTGCATGCTGTGGGGGTAGTCTGCCTCCTCTCTGCACCAGAAGCTCCGAAGAAATCTCCCGTGGGTCGACGGAATCTTCCCCCTGCAACCGCAGGCACCAAAAAGCTGCATCTCCGGTCCCTTGGGTCTCCTCTCAGCACGACGAGTGAGGTCCCTCGAATCCAGCGACACCGTCCAAGTGACCCCCACAGTCCAGTGACTCTTCAGCCCAAGTTTGGTGGAGGTAAGTCCTTGCCTCACCTCGCTGGGCTGCATTGCTGGGAACCGCGACTTTGCAAGCTACTCCGGCCCCTGTGCACTTCCGGCGGAAATCCTTCGTGCACAGCCAAGCCTGGGTCCACGGCACTCTAACCTGCATTGCACGACTTTCTAAGTTGGTCTCCGGCGACGTGGGACTCCTTTGTGCAACTTCGGCAAGCACCGTTTCACGCATCCTCGTAGTGCCTGTTTCTGGCACTTCTCCGGGTGCTACCTGCTTCAGTGAGGGCTCTTTGTCTTGCTCGACGTCCCCTCTCTCTGCAGGTCCAATTTGCGACCTTCTGGTCCCTCCTGGGCCCCAGCAGCGTCCAAAAACGCCAAACGCACGATTTGCGTGTAGCAAGGCTTGTTGGCATCCATCCGGCGGGAAAACACTTCTGCACGACTCTCCAAGGCGTGGGGGATCCATCCTCCAAAGGGGAAGTCTCTAGCCCTTGTCGTTCCTGCAGTATTCACAGTTCTTCAGCCTAGTAAGAGCTTCTTTGCACCAACCGCTGGCATTTCTTGGGCATCTGCCCATCTCCGAGTTGCTTGTGACTTTTGGACTTGGTCCCCTTGTTCCACAGGTACCCTCAGTCAGGAATCCATCGTTGTTGCATTGCTGATTTGTGTTTTCCTTGCATTTTCCCTCTAACACGACTATTTTGTCCTTAGGGGAACTTTAGTGCACTTTGCACTCACTTTTCAGGGTCTTGGGGAGGGTTATTTTTCTAACTCTCACTATTTTCTAATAGTCCCAGCGACCCTCTACAAGGTCACATAGGTTTGGGGTCCATTCGTGGTTCACATTCCACTTTTGGAGTATATGGTTTGTGTTGCCCCTATCCCTATGTTTCCCCATTGCATCCTATTGTAACTATACATTGTTTGCACTGTTTTCTAAGACTATACTGCATATTTTTGCTATTGTGTATATATATCTTGTGTATATTTCCTATCCTCTCACTGAGGGTACACTCTGAGATACTTTGGCATATTGTCATAAAAATAAAGTACCTTTATTTTTAGTATAACTGTGTATTGTGTTTTCTTATGATATTGTGCATATGACACTAAGTGGTACTGTAGTAGCTTCACACGTCTCCTAGTTCAGCCTAAGCTGCTCTGCTAAGCTACCATTATCTATCAGCCTAAGCTGCTAGACACCCTATACACTAATAAGGGATAACTGGGCCTGGTGCAAGGTGCAAGTACCCCTTGGTACTCACTACAAGCCAGTCCAGCCTCCTACATTGGTTGTGCAGCGGTGGGATAAGTGCTTGAGACTACTTACCACTCTTGTCATTGTACTTTTCATAAGAGAAAAATATACAAAACAAGGTCAGTGTATATACACATAGCCAAAAAGTTTTGCATTTCCTCTTTTCACTCTTTTCTAAGTGCTGAAAAGTACTTCTAAACTTTCAAAAAGTTCTTAAAAGTTTAAAAAGTTTTTTTTCTGTCTTTCCAAAAAGTTCTGAAAACTTTTTTCTCTTTGTCTATCACTTTAACTCTCTCTAAAAATGTCTGGCACAGGCCAAAAAGTTGAACTGTCCAAACTTGCATATGATCACCTTAGCTGGAAAGGAGCAAGGAGTCTCTGCATAGAGAGAGGTTTGAGTGTAGGGAAGAATCCTTCCTTAGAACTGTTAATTAATATGCTTAGAGTACAGGATAAGGCCATAAGTGCCCAATCTGTAGAAAAAGTAGCTAATGGTTCTCAATCTGATCCAGGGACTCCCCCAGGAAAAGGTTCAGGAAAGAAACTTCTCAGCCTGCCCATTACTAGACAGTCTAGCATAGTTGGTACAGAGGTTGAATCACATCATACTGATGATGTGCTCTCACATTATGCTGGTAGCCAAGCTGTTAGGGTGCCCCTTGTAAGGGACAGGTCTCCTTCTGTTCATTCCCATCATACCTCTGTATCTAGAAATGTCCCTCCCACCCACCCTGATGACAGATTGTTAGAAAGGGAGCTCAATAGATTGAGAGTGGAGCAAACCAGACTGAAGCTCAAGAAGCAACAGCTGGATTTGGATAGACAGTCTTTAGAAATAGAGAGGGAAAGACAGAAGATGGGTTTAGATACCCATGGTGGCAGCAGCAGTATTCCCCATAGTCATCCTGCAAAAGAGCATGATTCCAGGAATCTGCACAAGATAGTTCCCCCTTATAAGGAGGGGGATGACATTAACAAGTGGTTTGCTGCACTTGAGAGGGCCTGTGCTGTACAGGATGTCCCTCAAAAGCAGTGGGCTGCTATCCTATGGCTATCATTTAGTGGAAAGGGTAGGGATAGACTCCTTACTGTGAAAGAAAGTGATGCCAATAATTTTACAGTTCTTAAGAATGCACTCCTGGATGGTTATGGCTTAACCACTGAACAGTACAGGATAAAGTTCAGAGAGACCAAAAAGGAGTCTTCACAAGACTGGGTTGATTTCATTGACCATTCAGTGAAGGCCTTGGAGGGGTGGTTACATGGCAGTAAAGTTACTGATTATGAAAGCCTGTATAACACAATCCTGAGAGAGCATATACTTAATAATTGTGTGTCTGATTTGTTGCACCAGTACCTGGTAGACTCTGATCTGACCTCTCCCCAAGAATTGGGAAAGAAGGCAGACAAATGGGTCAGAACAAGGGTGAACAGAAAAGTTCATACAGGGGGTGACAAAGATGGCAATAAGAAGAAAGATGGTGAAAAATCTCAAGATAAGCATGGGGATAAGGGTAAAACCAAAGATCCCACTTCAAATCTTAAACACTCTTCAGAGGGTGGGGATAAAACAAATTCTTCCTCTTCTTCCCAACCTGCACACATTAAAAAGCCTTGGTGCTTTGTGTGTAAAAACAGAGGCCATAGGCCAGGGGATAAGTCCTGTCCAGGTAAACCCCCTGAGCCTACCACCACTAATACATCAAGCTCTAGTGCCCCTAGCAGTAGTGGTACTAGTGGTGGGACTGCTGGCAACAGTCAAGCAAAGGGTGTAGTTGGGTTCACTTATGGGTCCATAGTGGAAACTGATGTAATCAGTCCCAAGACAGTTTCTGTCACACCTAGTGGCATTGGCCTTGCCACACTGGCTGCTTGTCCCCTTACAATGGATAAGTACAGGCAGACAGTTTCAATAAATGGTGTTGAGGCCTTGGCCTACAGGGACACAGGTGCCAGTTTCACTTTGGTGACTGAAAACCTAGTGCCTCCTGAACAACACATCATTGGACAACAGTATAAGATTATTGATGTCCATAACTCCACTAAGTTTCTTCCCTTAGCTATAATTCAGTTTAGTTGGGGTGGAGTTACTGGCCCAAAGCAGGTGGTGGTATCACCTAGCTTACCTGTAGACTGTCTCTTAGGTAATGACCTAGAGGCCTCAGGTTGGGCTGATGTAGAGTTTTATGCCCATGCAGCCATGCTGGGCATCCCTGAGGAATTGTTCCCTCTCATTTCAAGTGAAATGAAAAAGCAAAGGAGAGAAGGCCTGAAAACTCAGGATCCCTCTCCATCAACAGGTAAAAAGGGTATCACAGTATCCCCTAACCACCCTACCATTCAGGATACCATTCCTGTGGTGGGAGAAACCTCTCCTGGGGTGGCACCTGTTCCAAGGGAATCATCAGCTGGCATAGCTGGACTCCCTGAGGTAGAAGTACCTCTCTGTGGAATAACTAACATTGGTGACAAAAAGAGCACCATTTTAGTTAACATGGAGCATCCCTCCAACCCTCCCAGAGAAACTTTAGTGCAGAAACCCTGCACTGCCTCACAACACTTAGGACAGCATCCCTGCCCTAGTGTGGAGCTGATAGGACAGCATCCCTGCCCTGCTCCAACCCAAGAGAAACAGCATCCCTGTTCTCTCTTCCAGCCATATGGACAAAGTTTTTGCCCAGCTATGGCTTTTCTGAGACAGCATCCCTGTCTGGCATTTCCATCACTACAAATAGGTTCAGTGGACAATTCCCACTGCTCTAAACTAAAACTTACTGATAGAAACTCTGAAAATACATCTTCACATTGTTGCTTAGCTAAAAAACTTCAAACAGGGTGGTTTACATCCCCACAGGGAAGTAACCATATAGTGGATGATAAAGGGAGAAACCAGTCTATTGCAGAGCTACTCTCTACTTATCACCACTTAGACAATAAAGTCTCAACTGGCCAAGGTTAGCCTTATTGTCCTTCGTTTGGGGGGGGGGTTGTGTGAGAAGGTAGCCTCTTTCTAGCCTTGTTACCCCCACTTTTGGCCTGTTTGTGAGTGTATGTCAGGGTGTTTGTCACTGTTTTCACTGTCTCACTGGGATCCTGATAGCCAGGCCTCAGTGCTCATAGTGAAAACACTATGTTTTCAGTATGTTTGTTATGTGTCACTGGGATCCTGCTGGTCAGGACCCCAGTGCTCATAGGTTTGTGGCCTATATGTATGTGTCACTGGGACCCTGTCACACAGGGCCCCAGTGCTCATAGGTGTGCATGTATATGTTCCCTGTGTGGTGCCTAACTGTCTCACTGAGGCTCTGCTAACCAGAACCTCAGTGGTTATGCTCTCTCATTACTTTCAAATTGTCACTGACAGGCTAGTGACCATTTTTACCAATTTACATTGGCTTACTGGAACACCCTTATAATTCCCTAGTATATGGTACTGAGGTACCCAGGGTATTGGGGTTCCAGGAGATCCCTATGGGCTGCAGCATTTCTTTTGCCACCCATAGGGAGCTCTGACAATTCTTACACAGGCCTGCCACTGCAGCCTGAGTGAAATAACGTCCACGTTATTTCACAGCCATTTTACACTGCACTTAAGTAACTTATAAGTCACCTATATGTCTAACCTTTACCTGGTAAAGGTTAGGTGCAAAGTTACTTAGTGTGAGGGCACCCTGGCACTAGCCAAGGTGCCCCCACATTGTTCAGAGCCAATTCACTGAACTTTGTGAGTGCGGGGACACCATTACACGCGTGCACTACATATAGGTCACTACCTATATGTAGCTTCACCATGGTAACTCCGAATATGGCCATGTAACATGTCTATGATCATGGAATTGCCCCCTCTATGCCATCCTGGCATTGTTGGTACAATTCCATGATCCCAGTGGTCTGTAGCACAGACCCTGGTACTGCCAGACTGCCCTTCCTGGGGTTTCCCTGCAGCTGCTGCTGCTGCCAACCCCTCAGACAGGCAGCTGCCCTCCTGGGGTCCAGCCAGGCCTGGCCCAGGATGGCAGAACAAAGAACTTCCTCTGAGAGAGGGTGTGACACCCTCTCCCTTTGGAAAATGGTGTGAAGGCAGGGGAGGAGTAGCCTCCCCCAGCCTCTGGAAATGCTTTGTTGGGCACAGATGTGCCCAATTCTGCATAAGCCAGTCTACACCGGTTCAGGGACCCCTTAGCCCCTGCTCTGGCGCGAAACTGGACAAAGGAAAGGGGAGTGACCACTGACCTGCACCTCCCCTGGGAGGTGTCCAGAGCTCCTCCAGTGTGCTCCAGACCTCTGCCATCTTGGAAACAGAGGTGCTGCTGGCACACTGGACTGCTCTGAGTGGCCAGTGCTACCAGGTGACGTCAGAGACTCCTGCTGATAGGCTCCTTCAGGTGTTAGTAGCCTTTCCTCTCTCCTAGGTAGCCAAACCCTCTTTTCTGGCTATTTAGGGTCTCTGTCTCTGGGGAAACTTTAGATAACGAATGCATGAGCTCAGCCGAGTTCCTCTGCATCTCCCTCTTCACCTTCTGATAAGGAATCGACCGCTGACCGCGCTGGAAGCCTGCAAACCTGCAACATAGTAGCAAAGACGACTACTGCAACTCTGTAACGCTGATCCTGCCGCCTTCTCGACTGTTTTCCTGCTTGTGCATGCTGTGGGGGTAGTCTGCCTCCTCTCTGCACCAGAAGCTCCGAAGAAATCTCCCGTGGGTCGACGGAATCTTCCCCCTGCAACCGCAGGCACCAAAAAGCTGCATCTCCGGTCCCTTGGGTCTCCTCTCAGCACGACGAGCGAGGTCCCTCGAATCCAGCGACACCGTCCAAGTGACCCCCACAGTCCAGTGACTCTTCAGCCCAAGTTTGGTGGAGGTAAGTCCTTGCCTCACCTCGCTGGGCTGCATTGCTGGGAACCGCAACTTTGCAAGCTACTCCGGCCCCTGTGTACTTCCGGCGGAAATCCTTTGTGCACAGCCAAGCCTGGGTCCACGGCACTCTAACCTGCATTGCACGACTTTCTAAGTTGGTCTCCGGCGACGTGGGACTCCTTTGTGCAACTTCGGCGAGCACCGTTTCACGCATCCTCGTAGTGCCTGTTTCTGGCACTTCTCCGGGTGCTACCTGCTTCAGTGAGGGCTCTTTGTCTTGCTCGACGTCCCCTCTCTCTGCAGGTCCAATTTGCGACCTTCTGGTCCCTCCTGGGCCCCAGCAGCGTCCAAAAACGCCAAACGCACGATTTGCATGTAGCAAGGCTTGTTGGCGTCCATCCGGCGGGAAATCACTTCTGCACGGCTCTCCAAGGCGTGGGGGATCCATCCTCCAAAGGGGAAGTCTCTAGCCCTTGTCGTTCCTGCAGTATTCACAGTTCTTCAGCCTAGTAAGAGCTTCTTTGCACCAACCGCTGGCATTTCTTGGGCATCTGCCCATCTCCGAGTTGCTTGTGACTTTTGGACTTGGTCCCCTTGTTCCACAGGTACCCTCAGTCAGGAATCCATCGTTGTTGCATTGCTGATTTGTGTTTTCCTTGCATTTTCCCTCTAACACGACTATTTTGTCCTTAGGGGAACTTTAGTGCACTTTGCACTCACTTTTCAGGGTCTTGGGGAGGGTTATTTTTCTAACTCTCACTATTTTCTAATAGTCCCAGCGACCCTCTACAAGGTCACATAGGTTTGGGGTCCATTCGTGGTTCACATTCCACTTTTGGAGTATATGGTTTGTGTTGCCCCTATCCCTATGTTTCCCCATTGCATCCTATTGTAACTATACATTGTTTGCACTGTTTTCTAAGACTATACTGCATATTTTTGCTATTGTGTATATATATCTTGTGTATATTTCCTATCCTCTCACTGAGGGTACACTCTGAGATACTTTGGCATATTGTCATAAAAATAAAGTACCTTTATTTTTAGTATAACTGTGTATTGTGTTTTCTTATGATATTGTGCATATGACACTAAGTGGTACTGTAGTAGCTTCACACGTCTCCTAGTTCAGCCTAAGCTGCTCTGCTAAGCTACCATTATCTATCAGCCTAAGCTGCTAGACACCCTATACACTAATAAGGGATAACTGGGCCTGGTGCAAGGTGCAAGTACCCCTTGGTACTCACTACAAGCCAGCCCAGCCTCCTACAGGGACTACCACGAAACTTCAAACTATACAAAGTAAACAGGGATACCATGACATAGCTGAGTCTACATTGATGACATTCCAGTATGCAAAATAGGGCTAAATAACACAGTGCAGCAAATGAGCACCACCAGGGGAACTATTTTGATTTGGGCATTGTACATTTACTCCCTACTAAACATACAATTGCATTAATCTCACACCTTTACACTTTAATCTGAACATTAATACCAATTTACAACAAACAATGTACAACAAACTTCCGATTCCATCAGATTCTCAATGACCCCTTAGCAACTCACAACCCACCTCGAACTTCACCATCTGGTAGACAACACTCAACAAGGATTCAGAAAGAACCACATCACCGAAACATCACTCATCGCGGCCACTGATGACATTTGAGTCATCCTGGACTGAGAAGAAACAGGGCGACCTCATCCTGCTCGACCTCTCTGTGCTCTTCGACACTGTTCCCCATAACACCCTCATCGGAAGACACAGCAGATTGGCATACAAGGATCTGCTCTTAAATGTATCTGTCCCTTCCTCACAGGACAAACCCAGAGGGTCAGGCTGCCACCCTTCACATCAGAGAGCAAGAAATTGATATGCAGAGTCCCATAGGGATCGTCCTTCAGTCCCACTCTTTTCAACATATACATGACACCGCTCACCAACATTATCCGATCATAAGACATCACCGTCATCTCCTACGCTGATGACACCCAACTCATCCTCTCCCTGACCACCACCCTCACCAACTATATGACCATGGTAGCAGACTGGATGTGAATCAAATGCCTGCAGCTCAACTCTGACAAGATGGAAGCATTGGTCATCGGCAAAAAGACCTCCCCATGGGACTCCACCTAGTGGCCATCGGAACTAGGACCAACAGACCATGGAAGAAAATTAGGGATCCTCCTGGATGACAAGCTCAATATGACAGCTCAAATCAATGTAGTGCACACCTACTACTTAAACATCCTATGCATACTGCAAAGAACCTTCAAATGGTGCCCTCAGAATACCAGATGGACCGTCCTGCAAGCACTCTTCACCAGCATGATGTACTATGTCAACACTCTCTACACCGGAATCTCTGAACAACTGCTACACTGATTCCAGACCATTCAAAACTCTGCTGCAAGAGTCACCTCCCACACTGCACCCACATCACACCGCACCTCAGGAAGCTTCACTGGCTCCCCAATCACAAGCACAGCCAATTCAAACTTCTCACGTACACATACAAAGGCCCACACAACACAAAACCAGAATACCTGGACAACCACACACACTTTCACCAACCACCAGACACCTAGGCTCTTCCTCACTCTCACACATTTCCAGCATCCGCAAAATCAAAACTAGAGGTCGCTCATTCTCCTACATCACACCCAAGACATGGATCGACTTCCGTCTACACATTAGAGCCTCCTCTTCACTTCTTGACTTTCGCAAGAAGCTGAAGACTTGACTTTTTGTTTAAGCACCATGGGGGATCACAAAACTGCACACCTCCTCAAGCACCTGGATACCCTCTGGGTGATTAGTGCACTACACAAATCAATATACCATAACATAACATAATATTAATTTGTAACTCCTTCATTTAATTAATCTACCAAACATGTATGATTCAGAAAGTGTTATAGAATTTTTGTACACTGCTGTTAGTTCTTTTATCCTTTTCAATCTGACTTGGTAATACTGATAATCCTATTCAGAAAAACATATCACCCAATATCTATACTCAGTGTTATTTGGAGAATGATTATGAAGTTTGCCAAACAAATAAATATAGGGACCCTGAAACCAAGCTATCCTGACTTATGAGCCCAAATAAGGGTGAGATCGGTCTTGGGTTGCTTGCTTTCTGGTTCAGAGAGGACCGAGCCTGTAAGTTTGGGTCGGACTGATCCCATTAGAGCAGGTTCCAGACTGATTTGCATATGGTTGGGTGCAATCGGGGATAGCATGTGTGCAAACTATGAGTGGACAGGGATGCATTTCTGAGTAGTTCCCAGTAGTTTAAATTAATTCATGCATTTCACCCATCACTTTTATGTATGCTTCAGTGGGGCCTACCTGTCCCCCTAAGTGGGACAGATATGTCGAAATGTGGGTCCTCTCCATACTGTGCCACTGTGACTGACTGATGAGCCCTGATGAGTGTAAATCCGGTCTTGGGTTGTTTGTGTTCCAATTCAGGGTGTCCTGACCTTGCAGTTCCGGCTGGACTGTCCTATCGGTGCAGGGATCAAGACTGACTTGCATATGGATGGGTCCAATCTGAAGTGGCCTCTTGTGGCAAAATAACAATGGGATGGTGCCCGAGTAACTATCAGTGGTTAAGATTATTTCAACTATGCTGTGCATCACTTTTTTGTATACTTCAGTGCAACCCCCTAAGTAGGACGGATATACGCAAACGTGGGTACCTTGCACACTGTGCCGATGGTACCAGCCTATACATGACTTATACGTCTTGGGTTGCTTGGTCAGGAAGGAAGGCCTGGAAGGTCAGGCTGCACTGTTGTTATTAGAGCATTATCAAGACTGATTGCATATAGCTGGATCCAAACTGATGTGGCATGGTGTGTAAGATAACAGTGAATTGGGGTGTTGCACAGAGTGGTTACCAGCGGCTGAGATTAATTCAAACACTGCATCACTTTTTTTTACTTCAGCATGTCACTCGAAGTGGGACAGGTATATCCAGACGTTGGTCCCATGCACACTGTGTCACTGGATCCCACCAA
Source organism: Pleurodeles waltl (assembly GCF_031143425.1). NCBI lineage: Eukaryota > Metazoa > Chordata > Amphibia > Caudata > Salamandridae > Pleurodeles > Pleurodeles waltl. The sequence continues at coordinate 1,693,721,480 of NC_090445.1, forward strand.
TACTAGGTTGAGGAGCTCTGACTAGGTGAAAACCGGTTATGTGGTTCCTTTGTTCTAGTTCAGGGAGGACCTGGTCTGGAAGTTCAGACTGGACTATCCCTATCGGAGCAGGGTGAAGAATATTTTTCATAAGGCTGGGTGAAACCTGAGGTGGCATAGTGTTCAAAATAAGGATGGACTGGTATGCAGCCCGAGTAATTACCATGGGCTGAGATTAATTCAAGCATTCCACCCATCACTTTTTTGTATACTAGTCCCATCCATGCCATCACATGGAAAAGATAATTCCATTCAACAGAAGGAAACGTTTTCTCTAAGTCCAATGATATCATGAGTTTTTCATCATTACTTCTTTAGTTTGCAGTAACAAATAAGAGAGCGTTTCTAGTTGATCAGTAGAAGACCTAGCCAGTACAAAATATGCTTGTTTGGATGGATTAACTGTAGAGTAATCTTTTTAACTCTATTGGCTAATGTTATGGCTAACATCTTCATGTCAATCAATCAATCAATCAATCAGTGATTTGTTAAGCGCGCTATGTCAGAATTTATGAGGCCAATAGTTGGCATATGTTAACAGGATCTCTACAAGGTTTAGGAATTTATGTTATTTTGGTGCTATTATATCCAGCAGGGAGTTTGTCGATTTTTGATGTTTCCAGAAATACTTTGTACTATAATGGAACCATAATGCCTTTATTGATCTTATAACATTTTGTGGGTAATCCATGCTTTCCTGGCACTTCATGCGTAGACATTTCATCAATAGCAGCTGCTATTTCTTCCTCCAAGGTTCTGTTGCCAAGGTCTCCTTTTGTTCCTTTATGAGGGAAGACAGCTGAGTTTTTGTACGAAAAGGTCTTCCCCCATGTCATCATGAGTAGTCTTGGTTGAGTATAGTGTCTTATCATAATAGGCAAATTCCTCTGTAAGTTCAAGAGGGTCAGTTAACAGGTTTTCTGATTCAGTTCACATAACAGGTGTGCTCCTGGATGATTCTACTCCCTTAAGTTGTGCCCCAAAAAGTCTCCTAGACTTTTCACCTATTTCATAGTTCTCTTGTTTTAACCTACATAGCATTGATTAGGTCCCAGTACTATGTATTATGTATAGATGGAATTTATCTTTGGTGAATGTTGTCAGTGCTTCTTGTGTACGAGGACTATTATAATTTAGATGAAGCTGTTGCACTACTCTCTTCAGTCTGTCTTTCTAGTTATTTTCCTTACCTGTATCTTTCATTTCTTCACCTCTTAGATAAGCCTTGCTCTAGCTGCCCATAAAGAATTTGTCTGTTTACCTGCTTCCTTATTCTTTTTCATAAACATCTGCAAAAATAGGCACAGCTTTTCCTTCTCTTTTAGCCACATTAATTTTCCTATATTCATGTGCCATTGACTCAGTAGTGTAGGTATGAGATTAGGGGCGAAGTGGACATTTATGAGATCATGGTCTGAGACTGGACTTGGCACTTTGGTGGATGACGGCGGTCTTCTAAGTAGTCCTGCGGACACCAATATGAGCTCTATTCATGTCCTAATCCCATATACACATCAAGTGGAATGTATGGTCTCTTTCGCGTGGATGTATTAGTGTCCATGGTTCCATTAAGAGATGGCCAGTCATCATTTCTTATAAGATTAACCTGTTCCCATTATTGGTGAGTATCAGGACTACCTGGGCAATCTAGGATACTGCAATTTACCATAAAGAGCAGTTTTCCCAGGCACATATCATCACAGCAAAACACAGTGATGAAACATCCCTCCTACCTTCTCCATGTTCAATATATCGCATCACATTTTACAAATTACTGTGAATAAAAATGTCTTTCCCAAACAGCACAGTTTGGTGCCCTTGATCGGTTTCCTGGGAACCTCAAAAGCAGGGTGCTTCCTTGTTTGGGCCTTGCATCTTTCTCTCACATCTATGTCACTTTCTCAAGACTCTCTTTTTCGTATTGATCTCTCCTTGTGGGTGTATCCCATCCATAAGGTAAGTTCAGTTTTGGTTGTGATCCTTCCAGGGATAGTTGCATTGCCACTGGCTCTGTTTCTTCTAGGAATTTCACCAAGTCATCAGGTTTGTCATATTCCTTTATTGACACATCCACTATAATAATCATGATTGCTGGATCCACCAGGGCATACTTGATGTGAAGCTTGCAGGGTCAGAGCCTGAATGCCATGAGTCTTCCTCTCCTGGCATTGGTGCCCTATGAGTAGTCTCCTGAGAACTGAATTCGGTGGCTTTCATAAGTGCAAAGCTCTTGTTTCCTTAATGCTGCAAGAACTTAGTGCACAGATTAATAACAGACAAGACGGGCTTAAATTTGCCCAGGGTTCGGGGTGACGTCATGGTATCTGGATCTCACTCGTTGCACCCTTTGAAATTCAAGTGGGGGATCAAAAGTTGAATTTAGTGTTTGTGAGAAGTTTTAAAGAAAAGATAACATGTAATTTGTTCCACGTTCTCTGGCACTAAAGTATCCTCACATTGTCTAATCTACTTCTGTTTTCCAAGTCAATAACTTCCTTTTGCAACTTCTATAAGTTAGGGCCCCATTCGGGCTTCATTGCTTCTCTTCTCCATTTTTGTGAGTCTAGCTTCAGAAGTGTTCAGTGCCTGTTGGAAAGTTGTGATTTCAGTTTGTAGTTATTGTACTTCCTGGGTTTTCTGAGTTACTGTAGAGTTCACCAACCCTATTGACATATTGATGTCAACAAGTTCTCTCAGTAGCTAATCCTTTGCAATATTGGGAATAGACGTCTGGTCATTCATAATTGCGTTATGTTGTTTGGGGCTGCTACTATTACCGATTGCTTCTGAAAAAAGAAGCAGTCTCATGCACTATGTCCTTGATGTTGGTTGTTAACAGTCACATCGGTTTCGAATGTTAAAATTTCCAGGCCAACAATCCAACAAACCAATGGTTTGACTCACATGCCATTATACTTCACCCACTTCATGACAAACACCAAGGGCAATGGCATCTAACACTTGTATTTAAATGCCTGGCATACCAGAAATCCATGTGGTTCATGCTTTGGCCTACTTACCAATAGTCAAAAAGAAATGCTCAAATGCATTTGTTTAGTCTCTTGTGTATGTGATACAATACATGGCATATTATGTGTGCATTTATGTATGTGTTCATGTAGGTATATAAGTATATATGTATATATCTGTATGGTATGTCTATAGTGTGAGCCTATCTAAAAGGTAGCTAAGCCCGAAAGACAAGCATACGGCGAAGAAGGGATAAGAGAAGCAGCTGGTTTGGGTACTATTAATGTATTTTGATGTGTTCAACTTTTTCCTCAATTGAAACAGTATTTGGGCATTCCTCATGGATTCAAGGATATTATTCCAGATCCTGGGAGGACAGATAGAAAAGACCTGTTTCCTTTTTGTTTACACTTCTTAATCCACACTCTGATGGAGTCCTGACCATGGATGTGCCAGTGAGCTTGTCTGCAAGATAAGCTAGGGTGCTGGTGATGATGGCTTCGTAAATGATGCAGTGTATTTTGAAGATGATATGGGCTAGAACGCGGAGCCAATGCAGTTCCATCAGAATGGGGAAATGTGATAATATTTCTTCAGGCCTCTATGAGATGAACTGTGGACTGAGAAATGTATGATATCCTTAAGGAGTGCCAGTGTGGAGTCTGGGAGGAAATGGAGCATGGCATTACCACCATCTAGATTCAAGAGTGCAAGTGCTTGAGCAGCAATCGTTGAAGTTGTCCAGGATGAATCAAAGTGACTTGGCATTCAATGAAAAGTTGGGGTTCGAAGCTGTCAAGATTCATGTCTTGGCAAATAACTGCAATGCTGTCTGGTTGTGTGGAGTACAGGTAGGGGCTGGCCTTTCAGGTCTGGATGATGTGTAGGCTCTGTCCGAGGAGTTGATTGTCTGAAGTAGAGAAGAGTTTCATGTAGAGTTGTGTATCATCAGCGTGTTGATGACCCTTGATGCTGTTATCTGTGTAAAGACGGTGAAGAAAGCAAGAGACAGTAGCAAACCTTGGGGGACTTCACAGGTGATAGGGATATTTTGGAACGTAATGGTGCCTATGTAGACAAACTGGTGTCAGTCAGTTGAAATGGTAGGAAAAGAACCAGTGAAGGATGCAGGTCAATTACATTTGAGACTCCAGAGTGTGTAGGAAGTTGAGATTGTTTACTGTGTCAAAGGCAGCTGAGATGTTCTGCAAGATCAGGAAACAGGGGTAATCTTCATCTGTGGTCAGGAAGGCATCATCCATGATGTGTAACGTACCTGTCTCCATGATGCAGTGTGATCTGAAGCCAGATTGGTAGTGATGTAGAGGATGTTAGCACTCTATAAATTTAAGATTCTGCAGAACAGTCTCCACAATTTATGGAAGGTGATTAAAAGATTGTTTCAAAGTCTTAGCAATCTCTGACTTGAGTAGACATGAGTAGAACTCTTGAGTAGAAGATTGAAATCACCAATCTACAAGCCTCTGCCAAGTAAAGTGATTCCTGTAAGTAGTTCCCGTTAAATCTGTTAAAATGATTAGAATGCCAGACTAGCTGTCTCTTATTCTTTTCTGTCGTAGCATTAGGAAACCTAACAAGACCCGAATTTCCGATTCTCTTGCATTTCATAATTAAGGAGAAAAATATGATCGCCCCAGCCAACTAAAAGTGTAAATTTCCAAGGTTCAAGCACGTTCGTGGAATGCTTTATGCTACATTTCTTACTGCAACTGTCAGCGCTGTTTTTGATGATACAGAATCGTATTATACCTAATCAGATAAAGGTATCAAGGTAGAATAGAGTGTGCCCCATTCCTTTCTCAGTAAGCGGTGCTGATTTGCATTTGAACACAAGCATTGGCAAAGCCAATCCGTCTGGGTTTGATGTACTGACACATGCGGTATTAAAGCATTAATTCAAGATACAGGAAGGAGCCATCAGGCAGAGAGTAGTGCCTCATACAGCTCAACATAAGCACTGGAGTGGGAGTGGACTGATATACCCAAACATTAATCAGTATTAGGTGAGAGATGAAGACTCCACAGCCTCAAGCCAATATTTGAAAGAGGTGGATCGAAGAAAGACAGTGGTTGAAAGGAGTACATCTAAAGTTCGCCCTGATACCCTGATTCAATGTTTGCTGGCATACAGGAGCTTTTTATTGTGTGCTACACCAACTAACACAAGAGGAATAATACAAGGCTTTTAGTACTTAACTGGGCAAAATCCACATGGTATGCTAAATGGAGTGGCGTAACAAAACTTAGGGGGACCCTGGCAAAGTACATGGGGGGCCTCCGGACTTGCACAGGAGCTCTCAGGCCCGAGTAATGTGCCGAGAGGGCCACTGGAGCTCCGGACCCTCACCCCCAGCCTTTGTTACGCCACTGGCTAAATACTTTATCATAGTTGTATTAAATATCCATATTAAATTACCTTACTATATATGTTCTGATATTATTTTTACATGTTAGCATTATGATAACTGCTATATATTGTTTTGCACACTGTGATTTTTTAATGTGTGAATAACCTTTTTTGCAGTTAATTAGTAACTTGTAAATTAGTAGCAGGTTGGTTGGTTTGTAGGGCATTAGGTTGGAAAGTCATTTTAATATACATTTTTAAGTATATTTTTATTAAATAATTTATTAGCAATTAATTGATATAAATCTTTAAATTGATTTCATGTTTTGTAATTATTTCTCATAATTTATGAAGTGTAATTTTTTTGTAATTAATTCATTATTTTTTATTTAGTAAAAGGTTGTTGGATTTGTTGAGGGTTAGGGTGGGAAGTTATTCTAAAAATACTTTATTGTGTTTTATTTTTAATTATTTTTATGTTGATTAAATAACAATTGGTCACTAATTATGTTAATTATTTAACTGATTAATTGTTACTTAACATTTGTTGGTATAGTTTGTGATTTTTTATTTTTATTTGAAATTTCTATAGCTTAATGGGGATTTTTTTATTTGGTAGGAGGCTTTAGGTTTGTAGGGGTTAGGGTGGTAAGTTATTGAAAATATTAATTTTTATTTGTATTTTTACTTTTAAGGTTAATTTGAGATTAGTGTTATATGTTACGTGTATTTGAGCCTCTTTCTGTGGAATGTTATCTATGTCAAGACTGATTTCACTGCACAGAGAACCTTGGGGATGTCACAAGTGCCAAGATTCTAGGGTTGGCAGTTATTGCTTTATAGTTGTGTGGAGGCTGTTGTTTTTCACTGCTTCTCATTTTATTGGAATAAAACCACTTACCTTCCCTCAAGAGCTCCTGTGTGTGGATTGTCAGCTCAACAGTTAATTAATTAGTTAATTATTTAATTGTAATTGATTAGTTATGTTGAGATATTTGTTTCTGTAATTACCTATTAATGAGTTGATCACTGTATTTAGTTTTTTAATTAGTGAAGTATTATTTGGTTTCATTTATTTGTTTTGTCCTAGAAACCTATTTAACATTAATAAGTCATTTATATATCTATATGCACATATATACATGCAGATATGTATGTGTGTTTGATAAGTTAATTTAAGTTGTTAATATTTTTCAAGTAATTTACTTTCAAAATTGTTTGAATATTTTTTTATATTACATCTATAAAAATATATGTAAAATTACCAGTTAAAAGTATATTTATATTAATTTGTTTTTTTGATTAGTTTTGATAAATTGTTTTGGAATATACATGTTTGTAAATAAATTTCAGTTATTGAGGTATTGTTAATATTCTTAATGTATTTTTAATTGGTTAAATATTGTTTATATATATTTGAAAGTATGTGCATATCGATTGTTAGATTTATATATATATAAACCTATGTTATATTAATTATTGAAATACACTTTTTTTATGATATTCTGTTCCACAATATTTTTGACAAAATTTTTTGGTAGTTCACACACCTCATTACGAGTTTGGCAGTCCATAGACCTCCACGGTGGTGGTGGCGTTCGAACCACCGCAACTCTGGCAGTCTGACCGTTGTAATATGAGTTTGGCTAATGGACTGCCAAAAGACGGCCAGTGGTCCGCTGGCCCAGCAATACTGACTGTCAGCGCTCCTTTACCGTGGTGGTCAATGTTAGAGATCCCGGCATCGGGACCGCCATGGCTATTACAACCTGCTGGACCGCCACGTTTTCATTGAAAATTCCACCACCATGGAAAGCTTGGTGGTTCCACTGGTAAGTGCCCAAAATGAGGGGCTTCAGGGGGTACGGCCCCATGGAGGGGGAAGCAGAGGCCCATGTTGCCCCCCAAAAATCTGAGGTTCGGGGGCACACTGTGTCCCGTGTACACCTGGTGCATGGGAAACAGGCTGCCCATCTTGGTGCCAGGTAGAAGAGCATGGCTGGCAGTAGCTTCAATGTACTGCCTCATGCCTCCGCACTCCAGCCCCATGTAGAAGTCGTAATACAGCTGTCCTAGGACTGTCGGCCAGGTGCCGTTCGAAGGACCGCCACCATGGCGGTCTGACAGTGGGACCGCCAAACTCGTTGTGAGGCCCTAAGTATGTGAAGTAAATATTTTTGTTGACAATACTTTTAACACTACATTCCTGTCACACTGAAAATCTTTGTTAGCCCATTTTTCTTTTGATGACTTTGAAGAAGTTTGTGAGGGGGTACAAGTTAATCAATTTGTATAACTTTATTTATTACATTTGAATTGTCTAAAGCTGGATGTACCTACATAAGCAGTTTCCTTCCCAGGAGAATTTTGATGTTTCTAAACGGTAAAAAAACATGCCTTTCATTGCACCTTTGTATTTATAATTGAGATTTATATTTTTTATGTTTTTGCACCAAAAACATGGCTGACGAACAGACACTTTTCAACTGTAAACTCTCCATTGAATGAATTGACCTCTCCACTCATCAGTACGACATCAATAACAAGAAAGAGTGAACTGTGCAGAGGAGTACGCACTTTTAATACCTATCCTTAAACACCTTAAACTCAAACAATGTTCTAGGCCTCCATCCAGATTCAGTATGTAAGACTATTTACTCATTAGTCATTTATCATTGTCCCTATGCTATTTGGCAGGAACATTATGTTTCTGAATACTTCCAGGAACTTGAAGCAAGGACATAGCACTCCTGCCCAGCTTGTGTTCCTTTGGGAAACCCCGTTCTGCTGCATCTTCATCATTGCCAGACTTTGGGTTTGGAGTAGAGTCTCTGCAATGCTTGCTACATGATGAGTGTGTTAAACGGTTCCAAGACTTGCTGGAAAAAGTTCAGCGTCTTAGCTCTCAGCAATAGACATTCCTCTCAATCTGAGGGTGAAGAACAGTTTCAAACTACCCCAAACTTGTTGATACTCAATAACAGTTCCTGGAGCTGTTTCTGGTTTTTATTGAAGCAGAATCAGAGAGATGTTCCCTGTATCCACAGAGGACCTATTATGTACCCACTGGCCAGAGCAGCTTTCAGAAACCTATACTGGAAAAGATTGGTCCACAACACTCCTGATTCATATGAAGGGCTTAAGGGAAGCTCTTCTAGGACTCACCTTCTTCAGGATGCTGCACAACTGACTATGCCATCCAGTTTGTTCCTCAGAGGTTTTTAAAAAAAAGTTTCAACATAAACATTTATTGGATTCATAAAATATAACAAGAGAATAGTCAATAATTAAGGTATAAAATACAGTGAGAATATAATACATCAGCACAAATATATAAGAAAAAGGGAAGAGAGAAAAAAGGTAGGTGGGTGGAGCAAATACACAGTTTATATGAACTATAGTTCGATGAACTATACAAATAATCCAATAAGTTAGGCAACAAATAGTAAATATTTTTCAAACAAGGACGTGCAAGGAGGTTGGAGAACTTCTTGTGCATTGGGTATAGGTGATGCCTTAGCAGATTGGTTGAGGAAAGATGTAACAGGACTCTATAATTCTGTTTTTTTTTAGGACAAGTGATAAAGGTTGCATATATGCTGTGTCCAGTCTGTGATTAAGGCAGAATGCATACCACCATGCTCTGAATGATAATTGAGTAAGATCTTTGCAAAGTGCTGTGTTCTGCTGGAAAACCACTTCTAATAGCAAGTCTAATATCCTAACATTTAATAAAACATCTGGCCAGTGATCAGATACACTCCCCAAAAATACATTAGATATAGAGAAAGGCACATGTGCATCAAAGACGGAATTAATTTGCTTCCAAACATTCAACCAAAAAACTGAGAAAAAAAGGGCATAAGGAAAGTAAATGTTTGAGGTCAGCATGTTGTGTTGAACATGCCCAGCAAGGGTCTTGTATATCTGAATTACTTTTGTGTAATGATAAAGGGGTGACGAGTATTCTATTATAAATGTAAAATAATGTTTGTGTTGTTTTTGCTGCACTGGATGATTTCCTTATTTCAATCCAAACTTTCTCCATATGGGGATAGACCAACAATTAGTCAGGTCAATTTATGAAGGGCTTTATCCATATTTAGAGATGTCAATGTTTTAATGGATGAAGTGAAGTCTTAGCTATTTAATTTGTTGCGGTTTCCAATTGAACTTAGAAGACATGAAATCCTGCTTGAAAATAAACTTATTGAGGGGTGAGAATTCCCACTTATTGTTATTTAATTTATACCTGAAAACAGATCCCTGACATACTTCCCTATGTAGAGTGAAATAAGAGGAAGTCAATGCATTTGCAAAGACAGCAGCTCGGCTCGAGGGGAAGTACAAAGAAGTGAGATGAGGTTAATTATTTTGGGAACAAATCTGAACCAATGAATGGTATGAAATAAAAATTTCCAGTTTAAGCGATCAAAAGTCTTCTCTGCATCTAAGCCTGTGGCTTCCAAGGGCTCATTAATATTTGTGGGCTTTGAGAGAATATCAAAGAGTAATCGGGTGTTATTCAAAATGTATCTTCCTTTGACAAAACACGATTTTTCCTTTCCTATCAGTTTAGGGAGAAAGGGTTCTAAACACAAGGCCAATGCTTTTGAAAGGATTTTATAATTGATATTAACCAAAGATATAGGTCTGTAGTTTTTATTGCACTTCTTTTCCTTCTTTAGGGATACAACAGATAAGGGTGTCCAAAAAGTAATCTGATGATGTAGAAGAGTGAGTGAAGAATTCAAAAAGAGTGAGTAGCTTTGGAAGAAGCAATTTAGGAAAATGTGTTTAAATTTCTATTGTTAGACAAACTGGTCTCAGAGCTTTATCTTTTTTTTAAGTTGAGTATTACTGTGTGAAACTCCGTTTCCGTGATATTTCATTTTAAAAGGGAAAGGTTCAGCTGTGGTGAAGGAGGTTTATGTATATAAGGTATGTAATGAAGGATGTCAGAATAAGAGGGAGATTGTTCTGGTGTATATCAATTTGTATTTTAAAAAGTTTGAATTGAGTTAGGATTTCTGAGTCTTTATTATGTAAAATTTCATTTTCGTCTATAATCAATTCAATGTGTAATTTCTCTTGTTTGATTTTGAGATAGTTTGCCAGGAGTTTCCTCATTTCATTTTGGCTTCTGTAAAATTTAGCACTAGTTTTAAGGAGATATGAAGAAGCATTATTAATTTTTATTTTGTTAAAATGCCATTTGTCCTTGATAAGTTGTTTTAGAGAGTGTTGTGTTCTTGAAGTATAAGACACATGTTACACATGTTTAATGTTGTCTAACAGTAATTTGGATTGGTTTTGAGAAAGTTGCTGTTTTTGGATACAAAAGTGATTATAAAATCTTGAGCTGAAGAATGCATCCCAAATAGTATGAAAGGGTATATTTGTTGTTTCATTAAACTGAAAGTACTCATGAAAGAAGGAGGTATAAGAGAAAGTAAATAAGGGACCTTATAATCACAATATATTGTATCTCCAACACCTTGGAGAAGATAGTTTTAGGTAATATATGCTATTTACAGAAATCAGGTGTGATCAGATATCAGGATAGAACCTACATCTGTGGCGTGTAAGGTTTGGGTCAAATTATGAGAAAATAAGATATAGTCAATCCTTGATTGTGTATGGTGTACAGGGGAAAAATATGAATATTCATGTAGTATGGGATGACATAACCTCTAGGCATCTGTCAGATTACATTGTTTAATAGTGTGAAGAATTGTTTTTGTGTGATTTGTTAGGTATATATTGAGATAAAGAGTGTCTATCAAGAAAAGACTTAACCAATTAATTGCAATCCCTTTCAAGTATAAAATTATCATCTAGGTGTTATGAAAGTTTTTGAGCGATGTTATTCCAGAATTGGCAGACTGGGGCAATGGGAGACCATATACGTTCATTAAACCAATTGGGACTTTGTCAATCTCTACTTTGAGAAATAACCAACATCCATCTACATCAATTTCTTGTGTTAGAAACTGGATATGAACACACTTATGGCAGAGGATTACGACACCATTTTTTGCCAGTTCCTGGTGAGAAAAAGACTTCCTCCACCCATCCCCTTTTTAATTTCAAATATTCTTTCTGCGTGAGAAGGGATTCTTGTAAAAAGCAGTGTGCGCACCAAGCTTAAACAGATGTGTTAAAACTCTCTGCCTTTTAATAGGTGAGTTGAGACCTCTGACAATCCAACAAACAAGATTTAAAACCACTGAGATATAATCAAAGTAGAATCAGACACAGGGCCTCATTATGAGTCCGATAGTCCGAAACACGATCCTCCCTAACCCCATTACAAGGTATCCACTGGGCTGACCGTCAGAAACCTCTGAAATCTGAGGTTTCCGCCAGTCAGTCCAGTGGAAACCATGTGGCAGCATTGGGCTCGACTCCTCATGAGCACAACTTCGACTGCCGCTTAACCGTCGGGATCTATGATCCTGACAGTGGCGGTGGTCTCTTGGCAGTGGGACCACCAGAGTCGTAATATGGTGGTTGGGACTGCCTGGCATGCAGCCCTTGGACAGCCAAACTCATAATGAGGCCCATAGTAATGTAAAGGGAGAACAGGAACCATATAGGAATGAGGGAAAAGAACAATGTGAAAAGGCAGCAATATAATATTGATGATAAAATGATAGGTGAGAAAGAAAATGTAAAAAAAATGAATTAGAAGAGGGGAGAAGGTAAAGAAAAGGAGGAAAACATGTCAGAAACGAAAAGAAAAAAGAACATAAAAAAACAAAGGTGGGAGAGGGGAAACATACCCAAGCAAACTGTGATGAAGGTGATGGGGGGACCACATGGGTAAGACAGCATATCCAGTTTGTGGGGATCAGAAGGCACGCATGAGGTTAAAGAGGATGGATCAGGAGTCAAACGCAAGAACACATGAATGAACATTATCTGTGAGGAAAAAACATGAAATTGGTTTAAAGCAGGTGATAAATTGTAGGCAGGCCAACTATGTTTATGAGTAACATTATGATACCAGCTTAACAACATCAGAAAAAGAATGACAAGCTCTTAGACCCAATCAGCAACATAAGGAGTATATGTGATCACAGATTTAATAGGTAAGGAAATATCCATATTATCAGTTCTGCATGAGCCAAGAAAAATGTTTAATCGACTGGAATCTTCATATGCTGTTGTTTTATTTTTGAATAGGCATGAGTGAAAAAGTCCAAAACGTGCACCAATAGAACAAAGTGCTGGTCGCAAATTTAAGAACTCTTTACATTAATCTGCAGTGGGTTTTCTGGATAATCCTGAGTGAAATCAAGATTTCATCCAGTTCATGAGATGTGTTTCATTCACTTGGCTGCAGAGATAACTTGATCTAGTTCAGTATATTCAAGGAAATAAAGAATAATTCCTCTGGGTCTTTTTTGAGGTGGATGCTGTCAAAGAAGGATGACCCAATCTGGGGGCTTGTTGAATGTTAAGTGATGACCCGTCTGATAAATTAAGAAGTTTAGGAAGATACCTTTTAAAGAAAGAGATATATTAGATCCCTCTGTCCCTTCCAGGAGACCGTAAATTCAAAGGTTATTCCTTCTGCTGTGATATTCGAGATCTTCAACATGCTTTGGTAGGTTAGGAACATGTGACTGATGAGAGTTCAATAAGAGGGAGGATTCAAAGGGGTTTGTAAAATTGATGCTCTGTAGGAGTCATCCTCTCCTCTATATGAGTCTGCCATTCACCAGGAGATTAGAGTTTGGAATTTGTTTCCTCCATAAAAGGAAGTAAAGCCTTGCAATCTTCCAGCAGAAGATCCATTGACACGAAAGAAGGTGATTTTGAAGGTGGGTCCCTTTTCAGGCTTTTTGTAGAAGATTTATTGGTGGCAAGGTGTGATGAAGGTGTAGTAGAAGTAGTGGATGATGCAGAGGATTTATTTCTTGGTGAAGAAGAGCAAGAGTCTTCCATCCTGACATGTCATTGGACCACAGTAGGATGTTTGAAATATTTAACAGGTGTGCTCTTCAGAAGCTGTTTAAGGCATACAAGCTTGCCCATGTACCAAGCTAAACAGCAGAATTATGCCTAAAAAGTATCATGTTATAAACGATAGATAAATTCTTGCGGACCCCATGTAGAAGGAAAAAAGACAGCGAAGAACAAATTTGTGAAGTTTCCAATTTCAAGTGCATGAAAACTAAGATATGAAATAATTCTTGTATCCCCAAGAAAGTTATTTAAAAAATCATGTTATACTTTGATTTTTATTAAATTCAGAAAAGTAAATTTGTCCCACTTGAATGAGAAAAAAAAAATATATATCTAGGCAAAAATTCAGAAGATCAAATATGCCTTATAAACAGTTAGTTTGTTCAAGAGTCACATGTCATTGAAGAAAAGACAGCTTACCTGCCCAGTATTTACGTCTGGTAGTCTCTAAAATGAGGCATAATATTCAAAAAGTAGTTGTCATATGTTTTTTGATCACCCAAAATCATTTATAAAGTTGAATGAAATTATTATACCTAGCAGATACATAAATAGAAATCCATTTCAGCCATTTTCCACACTTGCTGAAGAAATACCTCACTTGTCTTCTTTAAAAGATTACTGTCACCTACCTTAAGAGGGAGTGTTGGTGCTGCCGAGAGCTTTATAGTGCCATTAGAAGGTGAAAGGTATGAAAAGGAGTGTCTTAAAACAAAAGACTGCTTTCTACCATTGTTTGTGGCGTCATCTGATCCTGGCAAGATGGCAGCCTTGTCTGAGGAGAGCGAGAGAGAGACGCTCCGCAGGTATTGTGTAGGACACGCCTCGTAGAGTGGCAAAGAGGCTAGTTATGTGAGGAGCTTTACCTCACGACAATTCTAGGTCGAGTCACTCCAGGAGGCTTCCGCAGTGATTTTCGCAATGGGTGTCGGCCACGGAGTTTCAGTGAAATGCTGCCATCTTCCACTGTAATAAGTCACGCCCCAGTTCCTGTAATGTTTTGGTACTGCTTATTCATGCTGGAGATGTAGCCAGTAGGGCTGTGTGACGTGTCAATGTTTATGATGTTCTCAAAATTCCATGAAAATTTCACAAAATTATACTGTCAAAAGCAACATTTTAAAAGTGGGCATCTCAAATTTTTTTTATTTTCATTTGAGCACATATCTCACATATAAATGGCTCACTAAGTAACACCAGCTGATGGTTTTAAGCCATGAATGTTTCTCGGCAAAATGTTTTTTGCATGAACTGGTCTATAGCAAGCCAAGATGATATGACATTGCATAGTGAGAAATGTCAAAAAATAAAAATAGATATTTCATGTAATGCAAAATTCAAGAATTTTAAACATTTTGACAGTGGAAATAAAATTTTGTCAAGACATAGTTGACAGTATAAGCTCCATATAGTACATGTTCTTTCAGCTCCATTCCTCCATTTTGTGAGCCTCTGCATCTCCCCTGTGTCCTGATACACCCCAGTGTTCAAGGATTGCAAAAAGACCTAGGTAAGGAGCCCTGAAACTTTTCTGGGTAAATAGTATTATTTGTTCAAAAGTGTTTATTTCAGCTACCTGTGTCTGTTTTACTGTGGACTCTCTGTGTTTCAGGCAGCCTGGCCTCTTTTAAAGTGGTGTTTTTTTTAATTTGTTTTTGCCGTGACTGTGTGAATTGCCTTGCTAGTTTGTGGCACATAATCCCCCCCCCCTTTTTTCTTCTAATAAAAAGGCTACATACATCTTGCAGAGTGTGTTTTTAGGAGACTGTTTTAATCTGTTTCTGTGATTTAAATTGTGCTTAAAAACTGTCTGCCCCCCTGTTTTTTTGCCTTTAAAAAAGCCTGACTTCAGAGTGCGCGCCCAGCAGTATTCCAGTGTTTATTTCTTAAACAATCTCTCCCTTACCTGGAAAGTAAACTCTACCAGCTTGGAAGTGTGGATTGAGCCTGTCTGTACCCAAGGAGATTCTGAATAGAGCAGCAGTTGCCTTTCCCACTGACCACAGGGACTGGACTTAGCTGATTGGCTCCCGGAGTCCCTGCTGCACCTGAGACCCGCCCCCCCACACATGCTCTGGCCCCTTAAGTTTGTGGAGGGAAGCCCAAGACAGCCACCTCCATTTTGTGAGCCTCTGCATCGCCCCTGTGTCCTGATACAGCCCAGTGTTCAAGGATTGCAAAGAGACCTAGGTAAGGAGCCCTGAGACTTTTCTGGGTAAATAGTATTATTTGTTCAAAAGTGTTTATTTCAGCTACCCGTGTCTGTTTTACTGTGGACTCTCTGTGTTTCAGGCAGCCTGGCCTCTTTTAAAGTGGTGTTTTTTTTAAAATTAGTTTTTGACGTGACTGTGTGAATTGCCTTGCTAGTTTGTGACACATAATCCCCCCCCCCTTTTTTCTTCTAATAAAAAGGCTACATACATCTTGCAGAGTGTGTTTTTAGAAGACTGTTTTAATCTGTTTCTGTGATTTAAATTGTGCTTAAAAACTGTTTGGCCCCCTGTATTTTTGCCTTTAAAAAAGCCCAATTTTAGAGTGCGCGCCTATCACTATTCCAGTGTTTGTTTCTTAAACAATCTCTCCCTTACCTGGAAAGTAGACTCTGCTAGCTCGGAAGTGTGGATTCAGCCTGTCTGTATCCAAGGAGATTCTGAATAGAGCAGCAGTTGCCTTTCCCCCTGACCACAGGGACTGGACTTCAGTTAACTTGCTCCTTATATAAGTTCGTATTGGTTGTTGCATATGTTGTTGTGATAGGTTGTTGGGAGATGGTCTTTTCATTGGTTGCTGGCTTCAGGGCTGGGGCTGTGATTGGTGGATAGGGCTGAGTTTCTGATTGGTTGTTGGTTCTAGGGCTGTGATTGGTAGATAGGGCTGAGTTTCTGATTGGCTATTGGTTTCTGGGGCTGTGATTGGTGGATAGGGCTGAGTTTCTGATTGGCTGTTGGTTCTAGGGCTGTGATTGGTGGATAGGGCTGAGTTTCTGATTGGCTGTTGGGTTCTAGGACTGTGATTGGTGGATAGGGCTGGGATTCGAGGCTAAGGGCGGAGAGGACAAGGGCAGCTGCCTGTTTGGGCCTGTTTCGGACAGGTAGGGACTAGGGACTAGGACCAGAAATGCTGCCCAATTCTCAATTGACCAGGAATGGTTCCAGCCCCTACACATACCTCAACATATAAAACACATATTTTACAATGGCATCCAACTCATGCATCACAAACTGACCACTGACAGATTGCAATGTCCCATAACCCAACACAATCCCCTTTATACAACACATGTACACATATCCCCCACAACTACAACAGTCAAACACCTGCATTCTCACAGCAAACACTACTCTTTCCACTCCCACTAACACAACCTGCCATCACCCACACAATACAAAACTACAGTGTACATTTCTATCAGTCTCAGCCTTCCAGATACACACTCTCTGCTCATACTAACCAACAACGCTATCTGCTGTTTGCTCCACACAGACCACCTGTCATCATAACAATGCCCAAACCCTGCCTTCAAACAAACCATCTACAAACACTCTTCCCCTCTCTTCACCAATTACACACAACCGTACAATCCCCACATTTCACTCCACTACACATATTACCTCATCCAGTCATCGCAACTAACACTAACTCCCCTGACACACATCCATCACCTCTTACACACCTCGTACATTCATCTCCAAAACACATCAACACTCCATCTAACACTCAAATTCCACTCACCAGCACTAACTCACATACAAATCCCTCACCAAAAACAACTACACCAATATCCCCTCTCACCATTCCACAAAAACAATACAGACCACAGACATCAGCAAATCAAATCAACACAAACTTACATTACACTTATCGTCACTCCCAACCTCAGGACTACACAAAGAATACAAATTCCATCCTATCTCCACCCCTACTTTCTCACTCTTCACAAACACCTACCACAAGCACCCCAACCCATCAACTTTCATTCACTCGCCTCTCATCCATTGCACAATTTAGAGGCTTACATCATGATCCACATGCTCCTCCACCACCCCTAACCCATACTCCATCCACACTAAACAAACGCAAACAAAATAAAAAAACATGCCACTCATAGCAACCTCGCATCCCCTTGTCTATTACATAATAAAACTACCCTACAAAAAACAGTACACTCCTCATGGCTCTCTCAGCCACCAAGTCCACCATCCACACACACAGACCCAACAAAATGCCTCCTTAAGCTGCTGGAAGAGGAACACTATATTGAAAAGCAAGACTATTGTGAGCCTCAAACATTTATCACAACTAGCAACACTCCAGTTTCAAGCTCACATTATACTACTTACCATTCTCCTAAACAAAACAACACTACCACTAACACACCTTTTCTAAACTGCCAGCTCATAAATGCTCAATCACTCTCAAAAAACAAGCACCACATCTACGACCTGCTCACAGACACACAAACTGACTTACTATTCATAACTGAATCCTGGTTGGGAGATGACATGGCCCCAGTGTTGCACAAAGCCATTCCTCCAGGCTATCAAACCATCGCACAAAACCATATAGGCAAGAGAGGAGGTGGACTAACTATTATATTCAAACAGGCATTGAACCTCAGTAAAACCGACAACATCTCCATACAAGGTTGTGAAGCCCTCCTTACCAGATGCCACCCTACTCCAACTTCCTCCTGTAACTATCTCCTCCTTTGCAGATCTCCACCTAACAACTCCACATTCCCAGATGCTTTTATAGACACAGGCCCTCATTCCGACCCTGGCGGTTTGAAACCGCCAGGGTGGAGGGCAACGGAAGCACCGCCAACAGGCTGGCGGTGCTTCCAGTGCTATTCTGACCGCGGCGGTAAAGGCGCGGTCAGAAAGGGGAACCGGCGGTTTCCCGCCGGTTTTCCCCTGGCCCAGGGAATCCTCCATGGCGCCGCTGCTTGCAGCGCTGCCATGGGGATTCCGACCCCCTTCCCGCCAGCCTGTTCTTGGCGGTAAAACCCGCCAGGAACAGGATGGCGGGAACGGTTGTCGTAGGGCCCCTGGGGGCCCCTGCACTGCCCATGCCACTGGCATGGGCAGTGCAGGGGCCCCCTAACAGGGCCCCACCATGATTTTCACTGTCTGCTATGCAGACAGTGAAAATCGCGATGGGTGCTACTGCACCCGTCGCACCCCTGCAACTCCGCCGGCTCCATTCGGAGCCGGCTTCCTCGTTTCAGGGGCTTTCCCGCTGGGCCGGCGGGCGATCTTCTGGAGATCGCCCGCCGGCCCAGCGGGAAAGTCAAAATGACCCCCGCGGTCATTTGACCGCAGTGCGGTCTTTGGTCGGTCTCCGCCCGGCGGGCGGCGCCCGCCGGACTCGGAATGAGCCCCACAGTCTCAAACCTTATTACACTATACTCCAACCTATGCATTCTTGGGGATCTAAACATTTGGTTTGACAAACCTCATATGCCCTATCGAAAAGCTATCACCACTGGCCTAGTCGCATTGAACCTGCATTAGATTGTACACAATCCCACACACATTGCTGGACACATCCTAGATGTAATTTTTGCTAAGCCTGAACTAGTTACTATTCATAGCATCACGCCAATCACTTGGTCAGACCACCATTTGATAACTTTCCGCCATACAACTCCACAAATCAACACACCCCACAACTACTTACAGACATGCACCTATCGACCATGGAGCAAACTCAAATTTGATGACTTAGAAACACAACTAACAGCCAACACAGATCTAGATACAATTAATTATGTGCCAAAACCTTATGAGTGGCTACAGGAAGCTTTTGATATCCTAATACCACTCAGAAAAAACTAAACACAACATACGAAAACCAACACCTTGGAGAAACACAGAACTTAAAAAGATAAAGCAACAAATCAGAAAGTTGCAGCGGACCTGGCTCAAAACAAACAACAGTCAAGACAAACTGCAGCTACCCAAACTTAACAGGATATACAAATCATCAATCAAAAAAGCTAAAAAAAGGTACTACTCACAAAATGCTCAATCTACAACCAAGGAATTTTATAAAATTCTCAATGAATTTTGAAAACCTACATGCATGGAAGGAAGTCATCCCACTACTCAAGATTTCACAAACAAATTGGCAACTCACTACACAACCAAGGCAGACACATTGGACTCCTATTTAAAACAGAAGAAAAACATCAGCACCAACCCCTTTCCTAAAATACCCTCTAGGAATAAACCAACCCAACCTCTACAGTCCTTCAAACAAATATCCCAGGGTGAATTTATGGATTTGGTCAAAGCAAGCAGACCTTCCGGTTGCCCTTCAGACCCTTGCCCACCACAAATCTTCAAGAACATTCTTCTATCTACTTCTGCTGCCACACCTGTAAGAAGAATCATCAACAACTCTTTAACTTCAGGAACTTTTCCTGTAGACCTGAAAAAGGCATACATACGACCATTATTAAAGAAAACAAACCTACACCCGCAAGACCCCAACAACTACAGACCAATCACAAATGGACCTTTCCTGGGAAAATTGATAGAAAGAGCAGCATTCGCCCAGATGTCACAATTCATTGAAGACAATTCTATACTTTCAGACTTCCAAACTGGATTCCGCCCAGGAAGAAGCTCTGAATCGGCACTCATAGTATTCTGGGATGATCTTAAAAACACAGTCGACCGCAATGGAGTTGCTGCACTACTTCTCTTGGACCTCTCAGCTGCCTTACGGTTGACCATGACACCCTAATTCAAAGACTCCACAAAGCCGGCATACAAGGGATTGCTCTCGACTGGATTACTTCCTATCTTCAAAACAGATCTAATATCATCCACTCGCCCCCCTTCTCGTCTGAACCCTACCTCACAAAAGCAGGGGTCCCCCAAGGATCAATCATCTCACCTTTGCTTTTCAACATCTACATGATATCTTTACCAGAACTGATCAATGATTTCCATCTCACATGCTACAACTATGCAGATGACACACAAATACTACTTAAATTAGAATGCCCCAAAAACACTGAAAACTCACAAATCTTCAGTTGCCTCAGAGCCGTTGATCAGTGGATGACCTGGAGCCATCTCAAACTAAATACCTCCAAAACAAAAAAACTCATATGTGGTGACTGGAAAAATTAAGACCCTCTGTCCGTCTGGCCTGACGATCTCTGACCACCTCCTCAATTATCCAAGGAAGTTAAAAACCTAGGAATCACCATGGATTCCAAGATAACTATGAATGCCCAAGTGGACAAATTAGCATGAAGAAGCTTCATCACCTTGAAGACTTTACGACGCATCTTCCCCCACCTCGGATTTTCCACACAAGGTGCAAGCTACTATCTCGCTTGTACTATCCAAACTGGATTATGCCAATGGCCTCTACCATGGATTAATTTGAATTCTACGGACCTGGACCGCTGTAGTGTACATAAATTCACTAAGTCAGCCCATTAGCACTCCTTTGTGGTGTGTGAGGCATTTCTGCTTTGACAAATCAATGGAGAAGGTGGCTCGTACCCTCTCCGGCAGTGCTGAAAGTATGCACACTCACAAAATGGAAGCCATCTGTTTGACCCACGCACAGTGACTGGCTGCAATTAGTGATGGCAACTCATCAAAACTGATATACACACCGAATGACAAACTTCCATTTTGAGCACCTCTGATTGCTTTTTGATTCTTTGATCCCTTGTGGGTAAACGACCAGATCTTAGTCCGGCCAGAGGTCTACATCCCACTCCAATGTATACAAGCCTAGTGCTTAGATAGTTATCACTATAGCAAGCTCCTTACATTCCTATTACTGAGTCCTCTTTTTGCCCCTCCCCAACACCTTGTGTTAGTACCCGAGCTTACCAATAAACATAACGATGGTTTTGGCTTAACATCACTATAATTCTCACCACATCTACACAGGCACACCCTTTGTTATTGACAGGTGATGGTCTACAGAATTAAGATGGCTCCTTGGACAGTACTTACTCTTAAATGTTATTCTATGGGCCTGATGGCAACCTTGACGGACGGAATACTCCATCGCAAAAGTGATGGATATCCCGCCGCCATATTACAAGTTCCGTTATATCCTATGGAACTTGTAAAACGGCGGGTGGCATATCTGTCATGTTTGTGACGGAGTATCCCAGGCCCCTATCTGTCTACAAGAAGCTACTCAGATGCACTCTGGTATTGTGAACTAAATGCTCCTTGGATATCATGGTGTTGTGCGTTATTCTGTCTGGCTAAAAAACATGCTTTCAATGAAGTTTCATACCCAGTTATTTGAAAACCATTCATATCAGACTTACGGCTGGGTTTGTAACATGGCTGCGGCACCTTAACTGAAATTATAATGCCATTGTCTGACATTTTAATTTCACTGTTGATGTTTTGCAACAGTGACAAACTTCGTAAATTTGCAAAGTTTTCACATTCACAAAGCTTTCCCTGTTAGTGCAATTTCCCATGAAAAAAAGTTTTTTTACAAAAGAAGTATGAGTAAATACTCCCAATGACAACTGAAGAATTTACAAAACAATACCTTTGGGCAATATTTTATCAGCAAATACTTTACTTCTAAATGTATCTACATTGAACATCGCAAACCTTGCAACGTTTTGAAAATATATTCACAAGGTTTGCAAAGGAAACCTGTCTCCATCTTCGCACATTCCAGTAGCATTCCTTCATTTTGGCTTCCTCATTCTTCTGTTCAGAATTAAATATTTTCAGGTGTCTTTTCACCCTTGTTTCCAGATGACTTTAAACATCCCGATTAAGCACATTTGCAGGGCCCCTTACCTGTAATTCCGTCTTAGACGCTGATTCCGAAGACGCATTGGGTGGGATATCAGTGGACCAGGATGCTGTGTTGCCATTTTAGCTATAGCTCCATGCATGTTATTTTAGCACACTAGGCCTGCCGCTGTGCACTTTAACCTAGATATATTTTATTCAGCTTTGTTTATTATTTTAACAATAGCCACATTTGCGGTCTTGTTTTATTTCTCTCTGTCGAGCTGTTCTTTGCCTAGGCCAGCACTGCGTTCTTTAACAAGACATTTCTTTCACTTTGTGCTTCTCTCATGGCTGCGGTAAGATAGGTTGCCGGTAAAGGTGGTAACGCTTGTCTCTGGTATTCATAGAAACATACACATCTTTACATAGGGACATTTTCTCAGAATATCAGTTGTTTTATCATAAAAACACTTCTCTGTCCCATACACATTAGAGGGAGATTCCAGCCAGATGACCACGACTGTATGCTGATTGCTGAATGCTTTGCTGCAGCTGCTTATGCAGACTTCAGGCTTTTGCTCAGGTATGGCGGATTATGTCTTCCCAGGGGAACCTGAAGGGCATAACTAGAGCTTAACATGCTGTGCTCTAATATAGCCTAGGTAGGAATTAGTCTATTGACTCTAGTGACAATATGGTAGCGTTATTTTTATGCTTAACTCTCCTTGTCACGATTTAAATCCTGTCAAGCTTTATCGTCCTGGTCATTGCAGTACATGCTTTATTATCTAAGATGCAGTTGCTTCATTGAAGCCTTATTGAAACATGTTTGCCTCTGCCTGTCTTTGTATACATGAGACCAATGTAACTGAGAGAAACGGATGTGATCTGAGTGACCACAAAATTTCCCTGAGGAGTCAATTGTGTCATGCGCTCGGCTGCCCAATCATCACTGCTTTTGGGTGGAGATGAGGCACTGCTAGTTAGCAGGAAGAAGAAACCCGGATTAGGCCAATAGGTGTCACCTGTAGTGGTTTAGACTCAGTCCCCAACACCGCAGGCGATTCTGCCACTCAAATCCAGTAGTCTCATTAGAGTTAGAGGTAACTCACAGGATCTGGCGTGATAAATACTTCCTTTTCTGAGATTTGTTTTGGGGAAAAAAGACATTTAGATGCAGAAGCAGAGCTTTGTTTTACCTTCTGCAGATCAGGGAGAAATTCCAGGGTTGATGTTTACAGACAAATTCGAAATTGTGATTCACAAACTCAGGTTCGAAAGGGAATCAGGATTTTCCCCCAAAACTCGGGATCAGGGTTTCACACCAGCAGTGACTGATGAGCGATTCTAGCATCGAAAACCACATGGTTTATTCCGAGCTGTTTTTGCTGTGTTTGGAAACTCTTGATGTGGTGGTATTTTCCAGAGAGCATTCTGCTTTGCCACAATTATTCGGGAGTGTTTCAGTTACCCCCTGTTCAGGGCAGACAGGCCTTTTATGGGACCTTTCTCACTATGTATACGTACAAACTGATATGAACGTGTAATCGTGTGTCATGCAAAGAACCTCAATGTCCTATGTGTTGCATTATGAAAATATCTGTGAATAGTACCTCTGGGCCACAGAGGGCTACAGAGTAAAAAGCAATAGAGGTGTTGGTGATATAATCATTTGTTTCTGTGACAGAATTACTTTTTATTTACACTTAACACTTACCTCAACTCCCTCAATGGGATTGCCCAGGAACCTGACTTAACCGAAACACGAGGCCTAGCATCAGCTGCAGCTTGCATGTAACAGTAATATAACATAATTCAATAATACAATACAGTGCAATACAATATAATATAATGTATTATAATGTAATATAATATGAGATAATATAATACCTTCAAACTACCAAGTGTAATATAATATAATATAATATAATAATACAATATAATATAATATATTATAATATAATATAATACAATACAATACAATACAATATAGTATGCCTTCAAACTACCAAGTGAAATATAATATAATATAATATAATACAACACAATGTAATATAATATAATATAATATACCTTCAAACTACCAAGTGTAATTTAATATAATATAATATAATATACAACACAATGCAATGCAATACAATACAATATAATATATGATACACCAGAAATATTTGTCCCATTTTTGTGCTGCAGGCATCAGTTGTATTAGGGACTCAAAAAACATTATGGGGGACCGCCAGGGTCGCGAATGACGGAAGCACCGCCAACAGGCTGGCGGTGCTTCCAAGCCCATTCTGACCGTGGCGGTAAAGCCGCGGTCAGAAAACCGGGGCCGGAGGTTTCCCGCCGTTTTTCCCTCGGCTGGGCGAATCCGCCAGGGCAGCGCTGCAAGCAGCGCTGCCCTGGGGATTCTGACCCCCTTCCCGCCAGCCTGTTTCTGGCGGTTTTCACCGCCAGGAAGAGGCTGGCGGGAACGGGTGTCCTGGGGCCCCTGGGGGCCCCTGCACTGCCCATGCCACTAGCATGGGCAGTGCAGGGGCCCCCTAACAGGGCCCCATGAAGCTTTTCACTGTCTGCTTAGCAGACAGTGAAAAGCGCGACGGGTGCAACTGCACCCGTCGCACGCCCGCAACACCGCCGGCTCCATTCGGAGCCGGCTTATGTGTTGCAGGCCTCCTTCCCGCTGGGCCGGCGGGCGCTAACATGGTTAGCGCCCGCCGGCCCAGCGGGAAGGTTGAAATGCCGGCAGCGGTCTTTTGACCGCGTAGCGGCCAAATGGCGGTTCCCGCCTGGCGGGCGGCAGCCGCCGCCCGCCAGGGTCAGAATGACCGCCTATGTGTGTTTTGGTTGAATGGAGTTACCACTTGTGCACTGCAATGTCTGTGGCCTTGTTCCTTATTACGGGTGTAGGTGCCAAGGAAAAGAGGCCCATGAAAGTTGGCCTGTACCCCATCCAGAAGCTGGAACTTAGTTGCTGTGCTCCTTACTAGGCCAATTTTTGGGGGAAGGGGCAAGGAGGATTCCCAGGACAGCTCTGGTTCCCTTAATGGTGTGTTTAGTCATATGCCCCATATGAGAAGGCCCTCGATCCCCTTCGAAGGGACGATTGAGGACCCACTACAGAGATACTGACTGTGCAGCAGCATAAGTACTGTCTGTCAGTCAGGCCCTGAAGGGATGAAGGGGGGCCTGAAGCCGTTCACTGATCCCCTCAGTTTGTGGGTAGGGGATCTGCATGTAAAAAGTCACACTGCCTGCAGCACGTGCTCTAACATGGTAAAATTGAGTAATTCTTCTGGCTAATGTGGTGCATTGTGTGTGCTAGGCTGCAGTATGCGCACCTGGTGATGGTGTGAACTGGTACAAACCAGGGATGGGTGCCCCTTTTAAAACACATTGCATTATGTGTGGTGGTCTGTAGTGAGCACATATAGTGAGGGTGCGCTCTGGTGCAAACCAAGGATGTGTGCCAGTTTCATAACAATGTCCTTACTGAAATGCATTATGCAGTGCTGGTCTCTATTTATCAACAAGAAGCCAATAGTGGTGTTTGTGCACAGAATAGGTTTGATGAGCATCAAATGGCGTGTAGCACATCAATGGAGTTAAGTCCGCAGTGGAAGGATGGGACTCACGGTTACAATGCTATCTAGTAGATTAGACGCAGCGTTTAGCTTAAGTGGCTAAACCAGTGAGTTACCTTACTGGCTCACCAGATGTTCCAACCCAAATCTTGGAGTTATTGGCTTCTAAGAACACATGGTTGAGTGCAGCAGAGAAACATTTAAAACCCTCATAGATAGGTTTAGTTAAGAGAGTGTTCTTTTTTTCAAGTACCCTAAAGCTGCAGTGGTGCACAGAAAATTCACAAGAAAGGTACAATGTCACATGACAGGAAGTCCTGAAAGACTATGGGCCTCATTTACGAGAAAGAGGGAAAAATAGGGAGAAACAAAGATATTCTGCCCCGTTACATCATTTTTATCCCACCTCTGAAGTGGCACAGGAATCTGACACATTCCCAGACTTGTAAATCTGGGAATGCATCAGATTCCTTTGGATTCCACAGATGTTGTGCGGGAACACCCCAAGCAACACTAATGGAACAACCCTTTCATGCATTGTTGTGCGTGAAAGAGGTCCATATTTACAGGGCCAAGAAAAGCCAGACAAAGTGGCTTTTAGTGGCCTTGTAAGTATGTGCTGGCACTCGGGCCGCTGGAGCGTAAAACAAAATGACGCTCTGATGGCGCAATGTGCCACTAGGGGCCTCGTAAATAAGGCCCTAAGTTTCATACAGAAGGAGGTTTTTATATGGGTCATCAAGGGTGGAAGTCTAAATAATCTAAATTCCCCAGTAGACATCATCAAACAAAACATTCTAGAATGTCTGTTGTTGGTAATTATTAGTATGCAGAAATAGATAAGGAGAGCTTTTAATTTTCTGCACTGGAAGGTCTGTTTAAATGTAGACTAGGGGTGGGCGAAACTTGCAGAGTTTCCCTGTGTGGAATTCTGCGGAGTTACAGAAAAACTCCACAAGATTCTGCAGAATTCCGCCAACCGGGGGGAAATATTCAGCTTGGGCTGCTCGCACTGCAATTAAGCACCAGTATTGTAAGCAGTGCTGAAAATCAGCTTGAAGAGTACTGTGCATTGCACACGAGAGCACAGCCATTCCAGTTGATTTTTCTGCAGCTCAAGTAAAAAATCTACTCAAATGGCAGCAAATTTGCTCAAACGCCAACCCTCTCTGATAACTTGTGTCTCCCGGCGTTATAAAATGGTGCTGGAAGGGTTACTGGTGAATGGAAATTGCACCAGGGACCAGCAAATCTCGCTCACGTGCAAGCGCGCATTGTGGATCCCCACGCTGTTCATGCAAGGCGCAAACAGCAGAATGATTTGGCTACACTCTAATTGGCGGAGTTTGTCAGGAACTCCAATTTACAAGTGTCAATCAGAGTTACCTAAATTCCACAGGCAGAATTATAATTCTGCCAGGGTGTAGTGTAGACCTCATGCTTGTCTCCCTGTGTCCACATTCATAGAGGACAGAATACAAAGGGAGCAGTGTTTACAGTCTACTTATGATGTATTCTATCAGGTAAATAATGCTAACAGTACAGTGTTCATGACTGTATAAGATGTCATCCCAGGCAGAACACATTATACCAATAGTACAGTGTTGACTAAAATCTGTCTTCAGTAAGAGTTTAATATAAATACAAAGCAGTGAGTTATTCATGTCTGCCTATACTACGTACAGGATACAAAAACACATTGGCTCTCATTACAACCCTGGCGGTCAAAGACCGCCAGGGCTGTTTTGGAGGTTGCACCGCCAACAGGCTGGCAGTGCAAACTCGGTTATTAGGACCACGGCAGAAGCGCCGCAGTCGCACCGCCGGGACCGGCGGTTTTCCGCCACGGTGGTCCCGGCGGATTACGAGTCCCCTTCCCGCCAGCCTTTTCATGGTGGTAGGAACCGCCATGGAAAAGCTGGCGGAAAGGGGAGCTGAGGGGCCACCTGGCACAGCCCCACAAAGCTTTGGCGGAAAGGGGAGTTGAGGGGCCACCTGGCACAGCCCCACAAAGCTTTTCACTGTCTGCACAGCAGACAGTGAAAAGCGCGACGGGTGCAACTGCACCTGTCGCACAGCCGCAACACCGCTGGCTCCATTTGGAGCCAGCTCCCATGTTGCGGCCCACACCCCCGCCGGCCCAGCGGGGATGTCATAATGGCCACCGCGGGAGTGCGGCTGCATTGGCGGCCGCACAGCGGTTACAACTATGCGGGCTTCGGTTGCCGCCCGCCAAAGTTGTAATGAGGGCCATAGTTTGCAGTTTGTGACTGATGTCTGCCTGCATAAAGCAGGTGACACTGTCAGGGCAGTTTACAGTCTTTAGTTGATACCTTCTTGCACAAATCACAGGGTGTAAGTGATACAGTGCTAGTAGCCGATTTGCCATGACTGGCTACACTAACTCCATCACACAAACCACCATTTACAGTGTGTTATTGGTGTCTGCATATCTGCCTACACTAAGCAGGTGACAAACCAGGTTGGTTTACAGTGTGCAATTGATGTCTGGCTACAATAGTCAGAAAACACAAACAGGGTGGTGTCCAGTGTGCTATTGATGTCTGCCTACAACAAGCAGATGACACAAACAGGGCATTTTACAGTATGATATTGATGTCTAAGTACATTACGCAAGTAATAATAATTGCACTCAGTTATTGATGTCTCCGTACACTAAGTACATAATTCAAAAATAATACTGTGTTCACAGTTATTGATGATTACATACACTAAGTACATGATGCAAATAATAAAGTTTTTACAGTTATTGATGTCTTCCTACAAAAAGCAACCACCACACTGTTTACAGTCAGGTATTGATATCTGCCTACATTAAGCACATGAAGAAAATAATACAGTGCTTACTGACAGTTATTGATGACTGCCTACATTAAGAACAGGATGCGAATAATACTGCGTTTACAGTTATTGATGTCTGCTTACCCTATTGATGACTGCCCACCTTAAGTGCATGACGCAACAAATACTGTGTTTACAGTTATTGATGGCTGCCTCCACCAAGCACACAATGACAATAATACACCGATAACAGGCAGTTATTGATGTCTGCCTACTCTGAGAACATAAGGCAAATAATAATGTGTTTGCAGGCAATTGATGTTGTTCCCCTATGCTAAACACATGATATAAGTAATACAGGCCCTCATTCCGACCCTGGCGGTTTCAAACCGCCAGGGTGGAGGGCAGAGGAAGCACCGCCAACAGGCTGGCGCTGCTTCCCGGGCCATTCTGTACCGCTGCGGTCAGAAAAGGGGAACCGGCGGTTTCCCGCCGGTTTTCCCCTGGCCCAGGGAATCCTCAAGCAGCGCCGCCATGGGGATTCCGACCCCCTTCCCGCCAGCCTGTTCCTGGCGGTTTACACCGCCAGGAAGAGGCTGGTGGGAACGGGTGTCGTGGGGCCCCTGGGGGCCCCTGCACTGCCCATGCCACTGGCAATGGCAGTGCAGGTGCCCCCTAACAGGGCCCCACAAAGATTTTCACTGTCTGCTTAGCAGGAAAGTTGAAATGACCCCCGCGGTCATTTGACAGCGGTGCGGTCTTTGGGCGGTTTCCGCCGCCCGCCAGGGTCAGAATGGCCCCCACAGTGTGGAGTCAGTTATTGATGTCTGCCTACACTTCCCACATGATGCAACTAATACAGTCCTTACAGGCAGCAATTGATGCCTGCCTACACTAAGAACATGATGCAATTAGTGTGTTTACAGTCATTTATTGGTGGGTGCCTACACTAAGCACATGTTTCAAATATTATAGGGCCTAGTTATGAGTTTGGCAGGCTTGAGGAGGCCAAACTCGTGGTGGTGGTCGGACAACCGCACTCCTGGAGGACCGCCTGCCAGATTATGATCCTGGTGGTCAGACCACCCGGAGACCACCACCACCGCCAGGATTAGGGATCCCGACGGGTTGGCAGCAGTTAAAGCTATTATCAGCCACGGCATTGCCTAGTTTGACACCACCATGGTGATTACGACTCCCCTTTCCGTCAGCCTTTTCATGGCCTTGGAATCTGCACTGTCTATTACACAGGGTGCTGTGTGCAACGCCATTGGCCAATGCCGCCACACTGTTTCCACCGGGCTGATCGGTGGAAATGTCTTAATTGCGATGTTTCTGACAGTCAGCCGGGTGGAAACATCATAATATGACGGGAGGGGAGACCGCCGGCTTGACAGCTTTGGTGGTGTGATGGTCTGACCACCAAAGTCGCAATCAGTCCAATGGTGTTTACTAAGAGTTATTCATGTCTGCCTACACCAAGTGCATGATCTAATTAATACTGTGTTTACAGACAGGTACTGATGTCTGCCTACACTAAGAACATGATGCCAGTAATAGTATGCTTATCAGCAGTTATTGATGTCGCCTACTAAGTATATGATGCAACTAATACTGTGTTTACAGATATGTATTCGTTTCTCCTCCACTGAGTACATGATGCAGGTAATACCGTGTTTACAAACAGTTGTTGATCACTCCCTATATTAAGCACATGATACAAGTAACGCAGTGCACGTATAAGTTACTGAGGTCTGCCTACACTAAAGTAAAAGTGGTTACAGTCACTTATTGATATCTCCCTACACTAAACTTCTAGTGCAAGTAATACTGTGTATGGACAGTTATTGATGTCTGCCTACACTAAGTACTTGATTCGAATAATACTGTTTACGGACTCTAAGTACATGATGCAAACAATACTGTGCACAGACAGTTATTGATGCCAGCCTTATTGATGTCTTTCTACACTAAGCACATAAAGCAAATAATACTGTGTATGGACTCATAATACATGATGCAAATAATACTGTGTACGGACACTTATTGATGCCAGCCTACAATAAGTACATGATGCAAATAATGCTGTGCGTGGACAGTTATTGTTGTCTACCTACACTAAGCACATGATGCAAAAAAAACTGAGTTTACAGGCAGTTGTTGATGTCTGCCTACACTAGTTATGTGATGCAAATAAAGCTGAGTTTAAAGTTAGTGCCCTCAACAAGCATAGGGTGCAGTAGTGCTCTATAACATCACCTGTACGCAGGTGTAGTGTACGAGTTAATGTTTGCTTCAACTAGTGTTTTCACATGTTAGGCTGCTTTGACTCAAGCGCTCCATTGATTACATTTAGAATATTCTTAGATCTCATTCAGTTAAACATTGTGGGAAAAATTAAGGAGTTCTTGCCCTTTAAACACTTTCAATACAGCAAAAAAAAGACTGATGGCCTTCATTTACCCCAGTCTGGGTCTTACCCCACATTCTGCACATCTAGAAGAGCACAGAGCAAGTTCACTTTTTACTGTGCATAGACTAGGCTTGTTTAATAGCAGAGCCTTTTTTTGCATTTTCACAGGGAAGCTGAGGACATGATCCCTCAAACAGATGGGCGGAAGGAAAGAACTACAGGGGCTTCTGGGAGAAAGGCAAGAAGGTTCACCTACAGTTGTGGTCAGGTCACTCAGAAGTAGGTATTGAATGAACAGTGAGGACTTTCTGTTTCTTCCCTGTGCACTCTTGAGTCTTCCCTGAAGATAACTGGTTCTTGTGGTCCCGGGCCAGAAAACAGCACGCTAGCTGCAAGTACAGGGACGCGGTTTCACAGCACCAGCTCGTGCGTAGACTTTCTGCATTGCTAATCCTATTCTTCTGCTGAGGATTGAGCCTTTCTTTTTTTCCATGTGAGCATTTTTCCTTGGCTGCAGAAAAAGGCTGCTTAACCACAAGTGACAGTGCTGCCAAGAACCGTCAATCAGCCCTGCTTAGGTCTACATTATATGTTCCAGTTACCAGTTTTTGACTGTCATTTACTGCAGGAGTACCTCACACATTGACACAGAAAACTTCTGGCACTCAGAGGGTCTTGGCATTCTTCAGCGAGCCAGCATATGCAGCCTCTTCAGACTTGAAAGCCTTTTAATTAGATTTAAACCTAGGAGGCACTTGCAACTTCTCGCGGAGTCTTCAGCGGCGGTGCTGTGGCGCTACAGCCAACCCCGCCGCCATTGGGGCGGGTTGCATTATTTGGCTGCAAACGTGCACACAGCGTTTGAAACTTTAAAAGGAAACACCTCCTATTGTGTAACACAAAGCAGAATACATGTAACAAACTACCATCAAAGAGTAGCTTTAGAGATATTTTTATACAGGAAAAAACTGGAATGCAGGGGAATACCTGGAGCTAATGTTCAATAGGGTTGGAAAACAGATAACTCGGATGTCCCAGGCCCCGGAGAACACACAACAAGGGTAAATTGAATATGGCACTGGTTTGATTGACAAGAGAAGCTTATGTTCTGGCTGAAATTAGAGGTATTAGGGAGTGATCTGCTGGCCCAATCTGATTTGCTTTCTGCACCGTTGATTGGTGGAAGAGTTGCCTCCATTAATGGCCTTGGATGGTGAAGGGAGGTCCTTGCTTCTGACATCACTCAGCCCCACCTCTGTTGCCAAGATTGGTTCTGCGTGAGTTCTACTTGGCTTATATTTCTCAAACAATCACACCCTGGCTACTTAAATGTGGGAAGTTCTAGGGCAGGGACAATACCCAGGTCATTTCTTGAAATATTCATCCTTACAGGTGTAAAAACTATACAAGAGCAAAGGCAATGGCAAATATTCACTGAGAGCTCATAAAAGAACTCCTTGTGAGCTCACCCTCTTCTTACCCTAGTTTTATGTGAATGGAAACATTATGATAGCTCATCAATAGAAAGCCTTGGATTACTATTGGTTTATCTGGATGATGAACTGACTATTTGCCCCTATAGATAAAGGGTCCTATTACGAGTGTTGCAGATGGGAAAGCCCATCCGCCAAACTCCCGACAGGGTGGCCTCCGCCTATGCTGTGACCTTCCTGCCATAGCTATTTAGAGTCTCCTGCAGGTCGGCGGGCAGAAACCTGAGTTCCCGCGCACTGGCCTAGCGGGAAACTGGCTACAGCATTGTCTCCGGCTTATAATCAAATGTATAGCCCAGCACCCTCGCAATGTTCAGTGTCTGCAAAGCAGACAGTGAACGTTGCGAGGGCACTGGCCAGGGGGGCCTCTTCACTGCCCATGCGAAAGGCATGGGCAGTGACGGCCCACCCCTGGGGCCTTCTGCACCCGCCCTCCGTCAGCCTTTCCATGGCAGTGGTACCGCCATGAAACTGCTGGTGGTGAATGAGGTTGTAATCCACCTGTCGAGTTAGGACTGCCACCATCCTCTAGACCGCTGAGATCTGAGATCCTGGCGGAGCTGGCAGTTCCCTGGCAGTCCGACCGTCAGGGTTGTGATGTGGCATTCGGACAGCCACACTGGCGACAGTCCAGACTGCCACGGCGGGTGTGGTGGTCTATGGACTGCCACACTCGTAATCAGACCCCAAATGTCTTAAACCTCTTGGTGCAGTGTTTCACTTTATTGGTGAAAAACAGCATTTGGATTTAGACGCGTGCAGTGTCATGCCCTGAAAATGGTATTGCTTAGTATTCCTCCAATTTCACAGTGAAAATCTCGATCTGCAGAGTTGTTTCAGAGAGGACTTCGGATCATTTTTCCGAATGGCCCCATTTCACCATGTTGTATTTTAGAAGTTGGTCCTGATGAATGATAGGACATATGAGATGCCCCTTTAGGAGAAAGAGGCATACTGCAGAGGCATGGAGCCTTTGCCTGCTTTATATTCAGTGGAAGGAATGCATAGCAGCCAAAGAAGCAATGTTACTGCGCAACTGAATGTATAGCAGCCAAAGAAGCAATGTTACTGGGCGACTGAATGTCCAGCAGCCAAAGAAGCAATGTTACTGGGCAACTAAATGTATAGGAGAGAAAGAATCACTGTTACTGTGTAACTGAATGTATAGCAGCCAAAGAAGCAATGTTACTGGGCGACTGAATGGACAGCAGCCAAAGAAGCAATGTTACTGGGTAACTAAATGTATAGCAGACAAAGAATCACTGTTACTGCATAACTGAAAAAAAAGCAATGTTACTGGGCGTCTGAATGTATATTACGGTGTCAATGGACGTACAGCAGCCAAAGAAGTAATGTTACTATGTTGCTAGGTGTGCAGCAGCCAAAGGAGTAATGTTACTGTGTCGCTGAGTGTATAGCAGCCAAAGAAGTAATGGTACTGTGCCAATGAGTGTACAGCAGCCAAAGAAGTAATGATGTTGTGTTCCTGGGTGTACAGCAGCCAAAAAAGTAATGTTACTATGTCACTGGGTGTATAGCAGCCACAAATGTAATGCTACTGTGTCGCTGGATGTATAGCAGCCAAAGAAGTAATGCTACTGTGTTGCTGGGTGTACAGCAGCCAATGAAGTAATATTACTGTGTCACTGAGTGTGCAG